>NC_000079.6:6195000-6450000 GCF_000001635.26 Mus musculus
AAGGAGGAGGGGGAGGAAGAGAGGGAGGAGGAGGAGGAGGAGGAGGAGGAGAAGAAGAAGAAGAAGAAGAAGAAGAAGAAGAAGAAGAAGAAGAAGAAGAAGAAGAAGAAGAAGAAAGAAGAACCAGCTCAAATAAGTACTGAAGAATTTCAGTTTACTTTTCAATAAACAAAAAAAATCCCACAATTTCAGATATTTAATAATCTATGAGCAATTAAAGAGATAACATATTTAAAATGATGTAAGTCCATAACAACACAAATACTATATTTTATATGTTTTTAATCCATATATAAAATTTAAATATGTAGCATATATACAGATAATATAATACTTTATAATGCTAAGAATTTGCTAGGAGAACTGCAAACAACTATTTTTATATAATTAAGAATGAAATCTAGTGTGAACAGCTGGCTCACTGAGTTAAGCCACTTGCCACCAAGCCTGATGACCTGCGTTCAATTTCTGGTACACTCACTCGAAAAAGGAGAGCATTAAGTTCTCTAAGTTGTCCTCTGACCTGCCCTAGGACTTTACTGTGCCATGTGTACACTCAGATACAGACATATAAATAAGCAATTAAATTAAAAAATTAATAAAATAATGAACTCCAGTTCCTCAAATCATTTAAAAATATGTATTGTTAGATATTACTGAATACAGGAATAAATGCAGAATTTATAACATAAAACTACACTCCATAGAAACTTCCTGACAAGTCTGCAATCACTTGTCTTCCCTTCAACTTAGTATTAAATTTAGTTAAAATGTAGCTTTATGAGAAAGTTCATCTACTCTGTAAATTTTGTCCAACAAACTTACAGATTAGAATGGAGACTCTGAGTCAGGTGTAGTTGTTCAGGCCAGAAGTCCCATCAACTGGGAAGGGCAGGAGAACAAGGGAGTTGGAGTTGAAAGTCATCTTCAGCTACGTGGCCAGTATGGGCCCAATCTGGACAACATAAGACCATATCTCAAAAAATTCAAAATAAACAAACAAATTTTTAAAAAACCAAGTAAAAGAAAGATGGGAGCAAGAAAGAGAGAAAAAGGAGAGACAGACAAGAGACAGAGAAAGGAAGGCTAGATGAAAGAGCAAAGCAAAGAAAATGTAACTGTGTATGTCCCCTAAAATCTACCGTAATTATTCTGCACCATGCTCCAGTGCATCATATGCTCCTGAAGCCTCCAGAGGTGAGACTATTCACTTCTAACCACCTTTTAGCATATGCTATAAACAATCCAGTCAAGAGCTGCACAAGGACGAACCAGAGTGACGATTTGTATACTGCTGTTCCTTTGTCCTGCCGTCTTTGTCTTCTCTACAGAATCCCAAGTGTAAGCTGTAACAGGACTTAGTTGGAACACTTCCTTACATCCACAGGTAAGTTGATTTCAGCTAACTTTCTGGTACTGAAGTTTGTATTACGTTGAAGTTAAAATTTCCCAAATAACACTTACTTCCTGCCTTAGCTTTAAGGAAGATAATGATTGGTATCCAGATGTTACAGTAGAGATTGGGAAAACATTTGGTCACACAGGATCAACGTCCAAACTGCTTCGTCTAAATGTCAGGTTATCTTGTACCTATGTAGGCAGAGAAGAGCATATAATGGCACCATTGTACAAATGCACATTGGAAGGACAGTCACAAAGCCATTACTAACTTTACCTTAGAGTTGATAAAAGCTAAGAATTCGCGAAGTAAAACCACTTAACTTTTGAATATGTTCCTTATTGGCCATATGTATTGAGCAATCCTGACAAACAGTAGTGTTCCCTAGCTGTAAGGTGCAAGTGTCATTAAGCTAATCCCAAGCAACAGTACATACATGGTGGGAAAGATGCCTGAGGGGCTGAACTGGCATCCAAACAGACTGAGAGTGTGTGGCTCCGAGCTGTTAAATGACATTTCCTGGGAGACTTGAACAAATGTCTATTCACTCCAGAAACAACTGCACTCAACTCTAGCTCAGTGAACCAATAAGCTTTTGAGTTACTTAAAGAAGTGTGCATAACTGAATGCCACATCACTGGGAAATCCAGCGCAGCATGAGTGCAGAATTACGAAGATTCATCCCTGGAGCTTGGTTCCATATGAAGAATGATCCTTAAAGCTGTGGTTTTGGCTTAGGAGTGAGTTCATTAAGCATACAGTGAGCAGGAGTAAAAGAATTAAGCGGTAAGCAGAAGTAAGACAGTAGCACATTAGATCAGATGCCTAAACCACCCAGCAGAAACAACTAGAGAAGGAGTCACCTGACAACCTGCCCAATAAAGAGGATTCCAGACAGAACATCCGTCTGGTTGTCACTCCCAATCAACCATTTCCACCATGAGTGTTGCTGTATTGTGGGATAAATAGTGGCTAAGTCTCTTGCTTTGGGAAGGTGCCTGGCTTATGTCTTAAATCCCAGCTGCATTCTCTTCTATTCTCAATGATATGGTATTTGTACCCTTAGCTCTTTTGTTGGTCTCAGTTTCTTTTCTCAGGCCACCAGGCTATCCTGTCCCTGGGCAAAGGGCCTTGGAGGATACTCTAAGACAAACTTGCCTGGGGTTAAAGTGAGAGGCAAGGCAACACAGTGAACTTACACAGCACATGCCAATTTATTAAAACAGTGTATAATACGAGCTCCCTGACCAACTTTCAGGCAACCCCACCAAAGCAACACTGCTCCAGTTTTCTCATTGTTGAGAATCACCAACAAAATTTAGGGGATGGGCATTCTGAATCTTCTACATTTCATGAGCTTCAGCAGCCTTGCAGGCTTCCGTAGTTTCCCAATTCTTATATCCTTCCTCCTTACTCCAGCAGGAAATGTTTCAATCCCTAAGATTCCCCTCCACCACACAGGAGTTCGTGTGTGACATAGTTCTCCAATCTCTAATGTTTCTACATGTCTGACTCTCTTTCCTTATAAAAATGAATAGTCATTTGCCTTATCAAAGCCCAGAGAAGTGCTGAAAGAAGCCAGTAAGATAATAGATAGGAAATTACTTTTGAAAATGCCACATACATACATTGCTGCCACCATCCATTTTTGAAATTGTAGATGGGAATGATGCAGAACTTAAGTGTCACTTTAGCTAGAGTCCCACCCTTGATATTGGATCACCTAGGTAAGAGACCCCCACCTTAATATCTTGTCACCTACCACATCTAATTAAACCTTTTCATTTCTCACCCCACCCCACCCACCCTCACCCCATCCCCAGGTAATACCTGAACAACATGGCCTACTTTCAACAACTCCTTTAAAACCTTGTTATTGCTAAGTACTCTCCTGTCAGTTTTTCTCAGTCACTCCTCCCTCTTGTTTTGAATTCCTAATTTTCCTTGCATTTGACGTTGAACACAGTCTTCTTCACCTATGACAATATCCTCACTGCAATATTTCATTTTAAATATAGTCTTCTTTATCACATTTAACAAATGTCTCCGAATGGATTCTTCATCAGTAGTGGGGATATTTAGAAATTCGTCAATCACATGGTAAGATAAACTCTGTATTCTAGAGTATATAAAAGGCATTTAACTCTTGAGTCTTTTCATTGTCTTCAGTTCTCTGAAGCAATCTTCATTGTCTTCAGTCTGAGTGAGCTATAAAGAGCAAACCAGTAAGCAACAGTTGCTCCACACTTTCTGCCTTAGTTCCTGCCTCCAGGTTCCTGCCTTCAGCTGCGTTCCTGGGTGAGCGAGTGTGGCTTGAGGTCTGGAAGCAGAAGGAAACTCTTTTCTTTCCAAGTTACTTTTAATCATGGTTTTCTACCAAAGCAATACCCTAACTGTGAAAGAAGGTGAAGGCTAGGTTTGATAGGAAACAGGGGCAAGATTTCCTGCATCCTTGGAGACATTTTCTGGAGAAAAAAGCAGGCATGCTTACTACCCATCTGAAAAGATTTGGCATTCCTAATCTTTTGCTTGTATATTTGTGGAGCTATCAATGCTATTGCTGATATTACCAGGTCCTCCTTTTTCCAGCACACAGGAACTATTTTTTGAGGACGCAGCGTAGAAACAAATGATGATGTTAGGCATAGAACATTGCAGGGAATGATAAGCCATCCTTTGTCTCACAGCTTCTGTCAGTCACTGTGAAACAAAGACTTTAACTTACACGATGGAATCCAAATGCGTCATAGCACTTAACACAAAGAAATTATATACAACTGGAAAAAAGACAGCGTGAGACGAGATTCATTTTTATCTTTACCCAGAGCCAGAGCTACCTCGTTCTAATTTGCAGGATAAAAACAAGCAGTGAAAGTGTGCTTGCTTAAGAGGCTCAATCCACCCCTTTGTCTGAGAGCTCAGAAGCACACAGCATGGCAAACATGTCTCAGCCTGTGTATTCTTACTATAGATACCTTCGCTTGTCCCTGCTACAAATTATACTGGTTTCATTTTTGTATTTCTATAGTATGTTAATGTATATAGCTATGCATGCTAACCAAATGATTCCTTAAATATTAACAAAGCTATAATTACTCATGCTTTAAAAGCATATACATGTTTAAGAATATATAAAATACACAAGGTTATTGAAATCCTTAAGTAGACACAGGGCCCATTGTGGCAGCAAGAAGCAAAATCATATACCGCATATGTCTAGCCCTACCTGAGAAATGGAGGGAAGATTTAAACCATATCCTCAGTATTTGCTACTCAGGAGATTAAATCACAATAAAATCTTCTTATAAATTATACAAGTGGAAATATAACCTTTGGGTTTAAAAAAAGACCATCAAAAGCTAATGTCACCTCATGGGTACAACAAATGTTATCGCAGCAAAGTGACTTCATGAAAACTCAGGGGCTTCCAGTGATGGAATAACGTTGGCTTAGAGTAATTAAAATAAATAGTGCTGTCTTTATGCTTTGCGGATTCAGTCAGTTAGTTAAATGGAATCCCTGCTGGGTTTGCTTCCTTAAGAATCTAGCTGATACATGTAAAGACAAGAAAGGTCATTTTTCCATAAGCAGTTTCATTGTTTTGACTTTAATCTGAAGCAAATTACCCTCCTTCCATAAAAGAGAAGAGGTTTAATAACACAGGGTACTTTTCAAAGTCAGAAATGTAATATTATAGCAACTGATTAAAATCCCATTCAGCTCATGTATCTGTGTATTTGATTATAGGATGGCTCTTTTCAGTTTCTATGCTTGTAAGAGAAGATGGCTGTGAACTTGAGATCAGCTAAACCAGTTGGTGAAGACTCAGGACCTAGGCAATTGTAAAGGTGAAATTAGCATGAATAGAAGACCTACCATACTGTTCTCTTTTGATTTAAAAATAACAAATAAACCAGGATTCACCATAATGGATTCCTATAAGTACTCAGCAGCATGAGAAGTTAGAAATGGAAGGTAAACACTCAAGTCTTTGTAAGTCTTCTGCCCAGTTATTATTATACTGAACCAAATGCAGTGTCTTTGTTTGATGATGTAGCCTTATCAGCATAAAGTCCTGGTGATATCTCAGAGTATTCCTAGAACTGCAGGGATTCACTGTGGAAAATGGGACCTATGAGTTCATGACAAAGATGAGATTCAAAACTAAGAGCTGTGAACTAAGATTCACAACTGCATCCCCAGTCAACACAGTAGTAGAGACCAACAACACAGCTTTACATAGTCAGGGATGCGGGAACTGGGCCAAGGAGGCAACTCATTGGACAAAGGTGTTGCTTCCAGGTCTGACTACTTGAGTTAAAAATCTCTGGAATCCACAGACTAAAAGGAGAAAGCTCAACCAGGCAAGTTGACCTCTAAGCTCTACAGACACACTGTAGCATGTGCAAAGACACACACACACACACACACACACACACACACACACACACACACACACAGAGAGTGAGGACTAAACTTCAGCCCATAAGCCCATATGTAAACCATAGTTGTTGGTGAAGACAACTCCAGAAGTCAAGTGTTGATGGCTTCCTCAGCACCAGTCCAACTGGAAACCAAAGAGTTTAGGATGGAGTGGAAGGATAAAAATGAAGGCTGCTGTCCTCTAATGGTGACCCTTTTAAGAAGGGAAATGTCTTCATCTCGGGTAGCCTGTGAATTCTTATGGTGGCAGCGCATCCCTGGATAATAGGAAGGATCAAGTAAACAGGGACAGAGAGTGTAGAACATGGTCAGTGAGAAAGACAAACATCTGGCTAACTCACCCCAAGTAAATTGGATTGGAGCAGTCCTGTGGAGGAAGGGTGTACACATGTTTGCATGTATGCTTGCATGCATGTATACATGTGTGTGTTTGGATATATGCACATATGTGATTATATATGTATTAATGTGTACTTATGAGTGTGCATATATATATGCATCTATATATATGTATGTATATAAGTGTGGATATGTGTGTGTGTGTGTGTGTGTGTGTGTGTGTGTGTGTGTATTGTGTAGCTGGGTCCAGATAAAAGGTTTTTGGGTATGATGTTAGCTCTGTTTATCAAAGAAACAATGCATCTAGAGTGGAAAATGCACTGCAATTTGGAAAACAGAAGCGTTTTGTTAAAATAAAACCAGATGGAATTAGGTTGTAAACTGTAACTTTATAAAAAATTAACTGGAAATTAGCTTCCAATAAATAATTTGTACTCCAAAGCTTTTAGGTTTTATTATTGTGTGGCCTGGAACTCAGCAAGACTGTTCAGCATGCTTGAGAATGACAATGGCAGACAGCTGCTGCTACAAAAGTAAGCAGTAAATGTCACCATGGAGAGAACAGAGTGAAGTGACAGAAAATCCTGGAGTTGAGGCTGCTGTTGAAAATTTGACCATGAAAAATACTAACTTGGACTGTCAAGTCTCATGGTGAGGATGGGGGTCAAAGGTGACAGCAGGCCAGTATAAGACCCTAACACAGAAAGCAGGGTGACTGCCTCCCAAACAATTATGTCTGCTGTTGATCTCTGGCCTCCACATGCATGTACATAAATCAACAGACAGGCAGGCAGACACACACACACACACAGACAGTCAGACTGACAGAGAGACACAAACACACACACAGACAGACAAACAGACAGACACAAACACACACAGAGACAGAGAGACAGAGACAGATAGACAGACAGACAGAATATTATTAAATTCCAGCATTTTGATACACATATTCTATAAAAGTCTACATGCTATTCTATGCTAACTAACATTGTGTCAAACCTCCATTCTCAGAACCTTTGTAAATGAATCCATGGTTCTATAACCAAAACCACACATTTCAGAGTTTTCATTTATTTCCAATTTTAAAAGAAATAACATGCTGTATTTGCCTTAGTTTATTTAATAGTCCAGCAGGAGTGAAAGTAGAAGTCTGTTTCAAAATACATTGATATCTTACATTCCACTGTGTACATAGTCACACAAATAAATTTTATTTATTGACAGGCAGTTTAGTAATAACATATATATCAGGTAAAGTTATGTTGTCAAGCTAATTTAGTAGCAATTTTATTAATTCAGTTATCACTATTAGTATGACTAATCTTGATTTTGACTTAGTTTTCACACTGAAACATTATCAGAGTTTAACTTGATACCTTGCATGAGTAGATGTGTTCTTGGGCAAACAATAGAAGCACTTACTTCACATTGGAAATGGGTATGTAAATTGCCTATCCCAGTGCTGAGGAAATGGGCAGTGGTTACAAAACCCACCTGTTCCTCCGATGGACCAACATTTGAGTCTCAGAACCCACATGGTGCCTCACAAACCTGAAAGTCCAGTTCTAGGGGATTAGATTCTCTGCTCTCCACACCTCCATTTCTTTTGGCTCCTTGGTCACTATTCACATATGGTCATGGACATGCACGCAGAAAAAAACAAAAATTAAACTCTCATTAAGAGTATAAGAAGGGAATTCTAAAATGCTAAGTAAGATACACGATACCAAGTTTCAAAACATAAACAGTATTTTTCATAGCACAAATAAATGTGTACTGTTACCAAGCTACAAAGAAATCATAGTTTTCCAGAGAACACATACTCTCCCTGTTATAAAGAAAGATATTAGAAGTGGTATTTATGTGTTATTTAGGTTTTTACTCACTAATAAATATCCCTGTTCTCTTAAATAAAATTTAATTAGATCAAAATAAGAGAAGTTCGGCTAATAGGTAAAAACATTTGGAACAACATTTGGAACACATGTGGAAAGAAAACCCTACAATCCACTTCTTCCATGATCTATGGATAGAGAAAGGTGGTTGACTTTTGAGAATCGTTGGGCCAAGCATAGGGTGGTGGAGTTCTTTTCTCTTGTATTCATATCAATTCACAGGCGTTACAAGTTGCAAATTAATAACAACGATGCTGATAGTAATAAAACAATTACAGCAATGTAATAGAACCAAACAAGGGGTTTGGGAGATGGCACAATGCTTGAAATGTAGGACTGAGGATGTGAGCTTAGCCTCCAGCACTATAGAAGAGGCAAAGTATGCACTGGCTAGGCAGGGAAAGACTGGAAGATGAATGGAGTTCATTGGCTGGCCAGTCTAGTACAATCAGGGAGCCGCAGGTCCCAAGAAGGAACCCTCTCTCTAAACAGAAAAATGGTGGAGCCTGGTGAGGAATTGAACCCATGGATAATCTCTGCTTTCCACATGTACCCAGATACAACATGAACATGCTCGTGAGAGGATGTACACACACACACACACACACACACACACACACACACACACACTTCAAACCATTTATTTAATGATTTGTTCCAGACGTAAGAATATCCTATTATATGTGTTGACAAATTCTTTTCAGAAGTGGGGTGGTTTACAACTCTTCTGGTCTAGTGTGAAGTAAACTGGTTTCCTTACAAAAGTCTAGAACGACTCCCTGACAGAGCTTTTCCTTAAAGAGGAAACCCATATTGCTTGTGGGGTGAATTAGGAGCTAAAGAGACATCTTAGTTCTCTGTAAGCCAACTTCCCAGCTGAATTAAGTACTCAACAATGCAGAGCAGAGCCCAAATGTTATTGCAAATGAAATCCTATTTTAATTTCCCCTCCCTATGTTTGGAATGTCAACTTCGACAGCAATTTGGAAAACCCTGTCTCTTTGATGCTCCCCCATCCCACCCACCGCATGTCAGAGTGGGCTCATTTGTGAAGCGCTAGGGTTTGACATCTTCCAACATAATTTTAAGTCAAGTATGTTAAACATCCTTTCTGATAAGGGAAAGGCTGTTTTTCAACCCCATTGAATTCAATATTTGTATGAGGGCATGGGATGCAGGGGAAAATATCATGGAATACACAAGTTTCTGAGATGTTCTGTATTCCAGCAGAATGTGGGGTCTATGGCTCTATGGGTGAGAAGGTGGGTGGTGCTTGATATGAGTGAAGAACCCTCTGTCAGGAAGGTTCTTTGGTGTTGATAAAGACTCATGCTGTGTATAACTCCTTACAGAGGAAATCACCTGTCATCTGTCAGAGCCTTTCAATTAGGGTTCAAATTCCATAAAGTCCTCTTTGCTCAGAACACCACAATAGTTCTGACTTAGCAATGGCTGCTTAGAAATGGGCAGAGCTAGCCGGGCGGTGGTGGTACATGCCTTTCATCCCAGCACTTGGGAGGCAGAGGCAGGTGGATTTCTGAGTTCGAGGTCAGCTTGGTCTACAAAGTGAGTTCCAGGATAGCCAGGGCTATACAGAGAAACCCTGTCTCGAAAAACAAAAAACAAACAAACAAACCAAGAAATGGGCAGAGCCAAGGAACAGAATGAAGAGCATAGAAGAAAGAGTCTGAGATGTTCTTTATGCATTCTCCGTGTGCTCTGACCACCTACTGACAAGTAGCTTTCAATCTGAGACCTTTTTGGTGCTTTAAGGCCTGGTGGGGCTTTTCAGGGGATGCTGGAAAAACCAGGAGCTCTGAGATCCTGTTGTAACCTGCCCAGGGCTCTTTGTTCCTTCAGATCTTGGCTAGTTAAAACACGTGATCATGCAGTAAAGCCTTGGATCTGCGAGTTTAATCTCCTCCTTTATAGCGTGACTCAGTTCACAAGTGCATGACCTTCTGTGGAAAATGGTTTTTGGCTTACAGAAGTGATGACAGGAAGGGCTCACACTTCTCCTGGCTTTCATCTAAGGAACTTTAGGTACCCTCCCTGATATCATTAGCTGTGTAACTAACTTGGCCTTTATGATTTAATCAGTAAAACGCAATCAACCTGGAATGATTTAAATCTTAATGACTCGTTCAGGGCCACATGATGGTTATTGACAAATCAAGAAGAACTTAAGAATAGCAAAGATCAAGCAGGGTGTGGTAGCACACACCTGTAAGCCCAGGCCTCTAGAAACTAGGATAGACATCCCGAGAACTCTCTGGATCTACAGGTTTCCCCCACCTCGGTGCTAGAGTTACATATAGATTAGTGGGACACAATAAAGTGTCCAGAGATAAATCTGTGGGATACAGTCAATGTCTAGTAAACTATCAAGAATGTCTAAGGAGAAAAATAGAGACATTCAATAAGTAATGTAGAAAAAGTGAATATACACACACTAAAGAATAACATCAGATTATGATCCCATCCATATACAACTCTTCTACCCCAAAAAACAGATTAAGTACTTAAACACAGCACCCCAAACTGCAAACCTATGGAAGAAAACACAGGGGGAGACATTTACACTACTTGATCGCAGCAATGAGTGTTTTGCCATGATACCAGAAGTAGTGGGAGCTAGTAAGAACACATAAAATACAAATGAATAAATAAATAACATTTAAAAAGCAAGGAACGAGGAAAACAACTAACAGAAAAAGAAAAAAATCTGTAATCAAATATTTGAGAATTGATATCTAAAATATTTTAAAAGCTCCTATTACTACACACAAACAAAAAGAAGACAAAAATACAGTAAAATAATTTTAAAAATGAAGCTAGTATCTGCATATTACTCCAAAGAATATATATAAAAAGAAGTAGGTATAGCTTTTCAAATCTTCTTCTCTTAAGTAGGGCTCAAAAACAGTGACCTTAAGGAAACTGAAATTAAAAAATAAGTGCTTTATGCCATTTTGGAAAATATAAATTGGAACAGCCATTATGAAAGGCAGTATAGAGATTCCTAAAGAATGTATTAAAATAGAAATCCATATAATCCAGAAATCTCCCCATTTACATATATTCCATAATGATTAAATCACTATCTCCTGTATCTACTTCTTCTATACCCTATTCAGGCAAACAAATAACTATCCATGGGTAAGAGAGTGAAGGAACGTAACACTACTTATTCTCAAAAGGAAAGAATTATTTGCAACCACATAGATAAATATGGAGGAATTTTTCCCAGTGAAATAAACTTAGCATAGAAACACAAACAAACAGAACAGTGTACGATTCCACTTATATGCAACCCCAGACATAGTTGACTTCATAGAAGCTAGAAAGAGAATAGAGTTTGTTAGCATTTAAATTGGAGGGAAGGATGCACAGATGTGCATCAAAGAATACAACACTCCAGTTACACAAAGTAATATCTGAAGATCTACCATGAGGTGACTTGTCTACTGCTAACAACAACATACAAAATTTACAATTCCAAGAGTATATATTATGCTTCCCCTCTTATAATAACAACAAACCAATAATAAATAGATGAGAAGAAACCTCAGAGTGTAACCAATGCATTCATGACCTTCACCGTGGCCACTGTTTTACGAGTTTATACTTAACCCCCAATTTATCCAATGTATGCATTTTTACCTATACAATATTTTGCACATACACCTTCCTCAGTAGCATGAAATTTTGAATAAGAGAGAATGAGGGCAGTGGGAAAGAAATCCAGTGAGATTATCCCACCCATTTCTGTGTGGACAATTATGGAACCTTTCTTTAAGTCTCCATTTATCAATGATAGTTGAAAATCAAAAGAATATTGTCATCTCGATGCTGAAAAGCATAAATGAGGTGACAAGATTCTCATTGTTCTTATTTGCACCACAAGTACTTGTGACTCTGTTTTCCCTTGCTCTAATAGGAATGATAAACATTAACATTGTTATTGATGTCTTCAAATGGATATTTTCCAGATGAATAAACTTCAAACAATATTCCACAATACTCGTTTTTAGCAGAAGCAGAGAGGCAGGTACGTTGAAAGAAGCTTTTGCTTGAGGAATTTTTAAAAAGAGCATTTCCAAACACCAAGTAGCCATGAGGGAATCCATGAACAAGAGCACTGAACCAGTCGGATACACTGTATCCTGTAGTTCCAATCAAGGGTTTCATGAGCTGCAATTTTATGTTACTTACAAAAACATAATCCCAAGATTGTAAATATTTCATAACATTCTATCTTGCTTTATCTCAGAACCCTTCCATGTTATGTGTATGTTAATTGACAATGATAAAATTAGAATTTATTTAGAATCATAAACTTCATAAACATGATAGCATCTTATCTATAGTAATGAGGAAAACAGAGTTTGCTCTCTTATGTTCCTTTCCATGACTGATTTGTATTTCAGAATGCTTGAATGGCAAGTCCTCAGTGAAGCACAGCTTCCTCAGAGAGTTGTGAGTAAAGAGCTACTCTCTCCTGAAGGACTTCCAGAACATGACACTTTGGCATATTTATTGAGAACTAGCTGTGCTGTTTTCCCCCTCCTCAATTACCTAAAATAAAGTATAGGTTTGCTTTTTTAATACAGAAATTTACATTTATAAAAGCAATTTTCAGCAATAGAGACATTTGTACTAAAAAAATAAAATAAAAAAGAGCTGATCTGAGACAACTGTCATCATGGAAAGCCACTACTTCGCTCCCCACAGCTCTTCACCCTCTCTTTCCCAGGACATGCATGTCCCACTCCCCAGAAGCCACAGACCCCTATTACTCTGAGCATATATTCATGTCTTCATCACCTAACTCCTTCTTCTACTCTCCTATATTTAGATATTACTGTGAACTTGCACATAACTAACATTGTCCTCTGTTACTTTATCCAATGTTGACTTAACTCTCAGACCAGCCACAGAATCAAGAATGGTAGAGGAAAACTTCCCTTTCTCCCAGAATTCAAGGTGACCACTACATACAACTCCACTGTGGGGATGTATTCTAGCTGAGGATGCACTTGGTCTCACATTGTCTCTTCCTGTCTATCTATCATTTCAGTTTAAAGTTCACAAGGAAAGATGCTCTGGGAAAAAAGGAGAGTCGCAGCTGGTGTCTCAAGACAATAGATGAACCAACGCTGTGAGCATAAACATACTTCAGAAGTCTCTTGGGAGCCTTCTCTTAATGTTGGATAAATCCATTTTTCCTAGTCCTGGAGCAGAGGATTATGAACTTGATTTCCTTTAAAAACAGCAGCTTCATTTGACCCCAGCTTTTCTCAGCAGTGTGCCCCATAGACATGTGAATCCAGATGTTCACATTGGAGTCGCGGAATGCTAAGCCCATTACAAGTTCCAAGGCAGTGCTTGCCGAAATTGGCAATTATGTAGTCTAAAACACAAACCTAAAAGTAAACATTTCCCATCAAATGCACTCTATTAGCCTCCTTCATTAAAGTCATTTTTTTTTCAATTTTAATAATGCCATTATGATCAACTGTCGTTTACGCTGAGGCTGTTTACAATGCTTATAAAATGCCCAAAGCCTTGTCTAATAATGCATTAGCACTTTACCAGCTGCAGTCTTGTTGACAGCCACCAATTAACAGGGATGTCTCCAGTAAACCACAGCTCTGCCTGTCTTCACACGGTGCCCATGGAAATGGCCGTCCCAAGCTTCACGTAAACAGGGAACAACACATTACAGGTGTAACTTTATTGGCATATTACATTTCACAAATAAAGAAAACCCCAGGTTTGAGGAATATTTATTTACTAGTAGAACAAAGGAAAAAGCATGGATGCTGGCTGCTCAAAAGGCATGATTACCTCCACTTATCTGGATAAAGAGAGTAATGAGAAAGTGGAGGTGGAAATTCCCACACCTCATTTCCTGGAGGGCCATGGTCCCTGACTTGACATTTCTCTTATCCTTGATTTCTAAATGGTTACTTCCTCTCATTAACAGCTTAGTGCTTTTGGATGAAGGTCAGAAGATGAATCAAGGTTTTGAGAGCTGAGATAGATATCTGTAAACAATAAAGGAGCCTTTGAATCCACATGATGCCTTGGGGCTCTGCACCCTTGCACTAGAAAGATGCTCTGGCACATAGATGCTCTTCCTGTGATCATGCATCCTGCTCTAGCATACTGGTACAGCATCAGTATGCCTGTAGCATGATTTTCCTGCTAACAGTGCTAAGGTTTTTGAAGGCATGGCTCGGTGATTAGTAGCACTTGCTGCTCTTGTAGAGGATCCATCCAGGTTTGGTTCTAGGCACCCATATGCCTGCTGAGCACAACCATCTGTAACTCTGGTTCCAGGAAATCTGATACCATCTTCTGACGTTTGTGGGCAGCTGTACACATGTGGTACACATATACACAAGCAGTCTCACAGGCACACACACACACACACACACTAATAATAATAAATAATAAAATAACAAAGGTCTCAAAGGAAGAAAGACTCCTATCATCATCTTTCTTTCCCCACAAGATGAGCCTGTGTAATTCATTTATCCAGGTCTGACTCCTCTGCTTCAGCACTTACAATGAGAAAGGGGAGATTATCGATGCAGTGAGAACACTGGGTAAAGGATGAAGACAAGGGGTCCTTAGTGTGGCTCACTCACCTAGCTTCAGTAAGCTTCACATTTTGAACTGTAAGATAGAAATAATGACCCTTTCCTGATCAGACTTAGATTAGGAGAAGAAATGCAAAAATGTAATTAAAAGTGCTTTGAAAAAAATCATAAAGACCATTAAATTTGTATATTGCTACCATTTTCTAGTCTTTTTCAAGAGTCTCAAATTATCCAATAAGCCCACTTACATATTTTTCCTTTTCTTTTTCTTTTTGTGCATGTTTATGCGGATTCTCTCTCTGTCTTTCTCTGTCTCTGTCTGTCTGTCTGTCTGTCTGTCTGTCTGTCTGTCTCTCTCTCTCTTTCTCTCTCTCTGTGTGTGTGTCTATATATACATATTGAGCTCAGAGGTTCTATTCAAGGGTCCAATATCCCTCTCTACTTTATCTTTTGAGATAGTGTCTCTCATAAAACACAAGGTCTGGTTCACCTGTTGGCTAGGCCAGCTGGCCTTGTAGGCTTTGGAGATCTGACTGTCTTTAACCACCTAGCATTAGTGTCATAGACCTGCATGACCATGGTGTACTCTTACACTAGTACCGGAGCTAAAAAGTAAAATCAAGTCCTCTTTGCTTATGTGACAAGTACTTTATTGACTATGCTATTCTCCAGCATATATATATATATATATATATATATATATATATATATATATATATATATATGAGCTGGTGGTATCTTGCAGTGCTCCTGAATTCCATTACAAGGGTGAGTACTAGCAAGCAGATACTCTCCTGTACCAAACAGAAAGCTTCCACATAACTATTTGATTTATTTTTAACTCTTTCTCATGGAGCTGGTCTGTAAGATTTCCTGGCAGTTTGGCTCAACTGTAGTATTTTCTGATGTACAACTGATATATTTTCTGACATCGGGAACTGTATTTTACAGGATTCTTCATCCATAAAATTAGGTGGTTAGACTAGATCATCTCTAAGGGATTTACCAGCTCAAACCTGGTATGATTCCATCATTTTGTGGTTTGGCTCTGAATTTTTCAATAATGTTTTGCTCAATATGGATTATCTAGCATCCTTATGATCTGTCACAAGAACAGGGCATTCCACAGTATTCAAACCCTGCTCAATGTACAGATTTATGTACTCTAGAGACAACTGACAATGTTTCTTTAAGCCAAATAGGTTTTACAAATGTTAAGGAAAAATAAATAGCTTGGTATAGCAAAAAAAAAAAAAAAAAAAAAAAAAAAAAAAAAAAAAAAAAAAGCCCAAATAAGTCTTACTGCTTCTTCGTTTCAGAATACAGAAACCTCATTTATAGTGGATCTCAATACTGGGAGAAGAGTAACAATTGCAATTATGTATGTGATAAGCACACACACACACACACATTCAGTACAGTAGAGTATACTCTGTTAGAAGGGAAGGGATGTGCCTTATAAGATGTGTTAGTAGAGCTTCATGGCAAGGTGACTATGATGAAGCAAAGGTCCGTCTCCCTCCACTCATTCTGAGGAAATTCCTAAGGAGATTCCCAAACACCTGCAGAATGATTCCATGGCGCCCTAACTACCAGCTGCATTCACTTGTCATGTGTCTGAAGGAGAGACCTCATTAGCCAATTCCAACAAAAGTGACCTTTAGGATGACATTCAGAATTGCAACAATACAGGGGAGAGAAGGCAAAATACTGCTGATAAGGCTCGAGGATTCTCACCTCCAACATCAGATGGAATGTCAGCTGTTCATGATGTTAGATGTTGGGAGTGACTCTTGGTACAGCAATAAAGGATTGATATTAAAGAAATGTGCTGTGGATTATTTATTAACCAATATACTGTTGGAAGCCATTTGAATTATTTTACCTTCTTCCTGGTGATGCTAAAGGCACTGAGATGAACAGCCTGAACACATATATAGCCCTCTCCAGGGACAGATTTCCAAAGAGAATGTGCAGTATCAAATGCTGAACAAATTTACTAGGTTTGTATTGAATTATTTTTCCTGCTCTTTTCCTAGAAGCTGCATATTTTATAGTTCCAATTTAAAGAAGTAGAAACAAGTATTTCTCTGTGTATTTATTGCAGCCAGATAAATGTCCCCAGTGATGTCTATGTCATAATCCCACGCATGTATGACAAGTTTATATTGCATAACAAAAGGACCTTTGTAGATAGAAGTGAGATAGGGAGTTGAAAATAAAAATAATGCTGGTTTTCCATCGCTGTAAGGAAATACCTGTGATCACTAACAAAAAACTGAAAAGTTTTTTTGAGCTCATGGATTCAATCCTTGAGTCCTTAGTCCTGTTACTTTGGGGCAGTGGTAAGAAAGGGCATCTTGGTAGGTAGGGCATGTTAGAGGAAAGCGGCTCACCCCAGGAAGTCAAGGAAACTGAAAGGAGACAGGCAGAAGCTTGGGCAGTAGTGTATTGGGGGCCCATGGCCCCAGTGATTTCACGTCTTTTCTGTAGGACTCACCTCCTAAAACTTCCACCACTTTCCAAGCAAGCATCTCATGGTCTTTTGGTGGACACTCAAGGCCTGAACCACAGCACGAGATGACTGAATTACTCACTATCTGCACAGACAAAATATCATCCCACACAAGGCCTGGACCACAGCACGAGATGACTGAATTACTCACTATCTGCACAGACAAAATATCAGCACAGGAATCTGTAAATGCTCATTGGTAAGAATGAGCAGGAGGTCACAGAGTGACAATATGTGAACTCAAGTCATTGTTGCTAGCTTTGAGGATGGAGGAAGGAGCCAGAAGCCAAGGAATGCATGCCCTTCACAGTTTCTAGAAAACAAAGAAAGCATAGAAGTCTAAAAACAAACCTGTAGCCCACTGCCATCTTAATTTTGGCTTAGTGAGACCCGTGGCAGGTCCATCACCTCTGAAACTATCTTGCAGTAGATTCCTTGTAGTTTCAAGCTACAAAAGGTAAGTCATTACACAGAAAATGAGTATGTTCACTTCACATTATAAAACATTTTCACTTTCAATTTTAGTATGTAAAAGAGATATAGTTCAGTAAATGATTGCCCAATGTGACAACTGTGAAGTTACTGAGTACTTTACTTCCTTTGGCCCTAGATCTCTTTCTGTCTTGTGCCCAAACCCATTATCTCCCGTGCACATTTTGTTTACAATACTCTTTTTGTGACCTTATTAATTTTTTGACATACTCTGTTGCCTCTTGGAGGTTGTTTTTACTTCTAAGACTTGTTTTAAGTAAATGGCTGCTGGGACTGAAAGCAAACAAATCCTAACATCATCTCATAAAACTGCCTCCCAGGAAAAAAGAAAAATAAGCAGCTTAGAAACCCCTTCATCCATTTCTCAGTGCATCCACATTACATGCATTGCTTATACATAAGCAGAACCTGGGCCACCCTCCAAGATTGCCCTGCAGTCAAAGGGAAGAAGCAAGAAGATAATGTGACCATGACCCAGAGCAGGCTTGGACTAAGACCTGCAGCCATCCCAAAGGCTGCTTTCAGGAAACGGAAAATGCATGCTTTAAAGACAGCATGGTGTCTAACCAGGAAAGCACAAGAGGCTCTTTGGTTGAAATTTCAGCATTCTTTCTTTAATGTGGATGTACAGTGGAGGAGAAAGAGAGCAACAAAAGACCCTGTGTGCCATTATGAGAGATTCATCATGAAACAATTTCTATTTAGTTTGCATATTTTTGAGGTTGCATAAACATGACAGTAAAATCTAGACAGAATTGCCTCCAGATTGACACAGAACACTCGAGGAAAAGATATACAAATTTCTTTTTATAAAACCCAATGTCACCTGATCTTACTCACTTATGTAGCTAACTTATGGTGTAGCTCAGTACTTAGATATTTTCCTAGTATGTGCAAGGTCCTTCATCTCAACACTTGAAAAAAATACGAAAATAAAAATTTAACTATAGGAGCTGGAGAGATGGCTAAGTAGTTAGGAGCAGTTGCTGCTCTTGTAGAAGAACCACATGTGGTTTCCATGTCAGGTAACTTCCTCACAACCACCTGTAACTCTAACTCCGGATGTTTCTCACTTCTACTATCCATGGGAACCTATACTGCACACACACACACACACACACACACACACACACACACATACATATACACACACACACACACATACACACACACATACAGACATACAGACACAGAGTTTAAAATAATAAATAATTTCTTTTTAAATTGAGCTTAAGCAAGGCAGAAGAGTGGAAAAGAGGATGTTAACTGGTGATTGAGCTACTATGGGCAAACTATGTGTGTGTGTATGTGTGTGTGTGTGTGTTTGTGTGTGTGTGTGTGTGTGTGTGCGCGCACACACATACATATATATACACACATCTATCTATAGCTATATAGCTATATATCTATATCTATTTGTAAGGTTAGAAGATGCTAGGAGTTCATAAAGAAGAGGAAAAGAGGGAGGCTGATAAATGAAATAGAAAAACAGAGCTAGAGGACAGTAATAAGTTCTAGTATTCTGCAACCCACAGGATGACTGTAGTTTATAGCAAACTCTTCTTTCTGAAGACTTAGAAGAGACAAAGTCTAAGGTCTCAAGTATACAGACATGATAAGGCTTCAGAAATTTTAATTACCCTGATTCATCACTATGCATTCTCTATGGGTGTGGTACTATCATGAGTTCCATGAGAATGTACAATTGTGATGTGTCAGTTAAAAAGCACAGTCAATACAGAAGAAAAGCCGATAAGACTATCTCATGCCTCCATGAACAGGGAAAGTATGGGTTATGACAGTATCCTTCCGGAAAACCCTGAAGCTCATACCAAGAATTCAAGTATATAGTTGCAAAGGTCAGACAACCTCATAACACAAACTCAGAGAGGAGGCTTTTTAACTGGCCATTATGTTTTCATTGAGATGGGCAAACATGGAGCAGTCGTTCATTATTTAACTTATGGTGTGGCTGCTTGATTTTAGAAAAGCGAGCTTACTCATTATTGACTGGGAAGGCATCTTTTTGTTTTAAAGATTTATGTCAGCATCCAGCTTAAAGGGATCAACTGCTTGATTTAAATCTGCAAGAGAACTCTGAGTATTGAAATCTATCCACAGCCTTAAATTTCTTATTGATTTCTAAATAACTACTTTCTGAAAAAGACTTTCTTGGCAATCCTTCTACTACCAAGCCTATATTTTTCTTAAGAACTTCAGAATGACCTCTGTTTAATAGTATTATCAGTTCAACTTTAATTATGCTATTAGTGGTAAATATTAGCTAATAGACTTTGGGGTGAATAATTGATCAATAAGACACCTGTGCACTGTTGATTTCTATGAACAAGCTAATAGATTTGATATAATGAAGCCTTCCTGAAATCAATCCTTTCTAACCTAATGTTGAAAACTTAAGATCTCTAACAAACTCTCATTGCAACACAACTGCTGTATTTTTACTTTTTCACTAAATCTTAGACTCATTTCAATAGCTTATGTAAAAGGAATTCATTTCCATTTTACTGCCACTAATCTGTCAAAATAAGATAAAGAAGTTAAAATTAGGGTTTGCAGTTTAGACTGTTTTGTTACTTGGGCTTGATTTTTTAATTGGGATATTACTTAAGAGAGGCTATATTTTATTTTATTCTTCCAGTAAGTAGAAGTGTTATAATCTAGAATTGTAAATATTTTAAGCAGATTTATGAAGTCTAATTTGCATTCCATAAAATTCATCCATTTTAATGACACAATGCAATTTTTATTTTTAAACAAATCTTCAAAGTAATGAAGTCATCACCACAGTCCAATTTTGGAATTGCAAAAGCATCCGATTACCAGTTTGCAGTCATTCCTTATTTGCAAGCCTCCTGTCCTGTCATGACATGTGACAAAGAAACTACTTTCCATCTCAGTAAATTTGACTTTCCTTAACTATGTGATGTAAAAGGAATCACATGACATGTTTCATTTTGACTGATAATTTTACTTAGCATAAAATTATCAAGCTTCATTCATGCTATGGCATGAATTAGCAGTTCTTTCTTTATTGCTGAATAATATCCCACTGTATGCATCTGGGCCATTTAATCTATCCAATTTTCAGTTAAGAGACACTTAGATATTTATACTTATCTATTATTAGAAAACTTTCTATGTACATTTGCCAGCAGTATTTGTAGGAATGCATAGTTTGATTTCTCTTGGGTAGATTATTTGAGTTTTAATGGTGGGGTTGACAATATATTTGTATTTATCTGTAAGTGAACAATCTCTTTACCAATGGGAATACAAATCATACCAAATGGCTTTTCAAAGCAGAAGTACAGTTCTTATTCCCATTCGTAATACATAGAGGGCTTACATTTCGTAGCATACTCATCATCAACATTTGTTATGTTCTGCCTTCTTATTTATAATCATTCTCACAGTTGTGTCATGTCAAATAACATTCCATGTCACTCCCGTAAGGACTAATGGTGCTTAGCACATTGACATCTGCTTGTTAATACCCACATATCCTCTCTGGAAAAGTACATATGTAATTGATTTATGTAGGAATAGATGCTTATTGCTTTAGCCTACTCTTGTATGTTCCTGCTAGTGTGAATGCATTTGATTCATCTGAATGAACATTCACTGTTGATGATGTGTAGAGCTGCTTGCTCTGTATCATTAAATTGGCACTGTGAACAAGAACTCCTAGAAAGAAGCAATATGGTGTCAATGACCAAATGGCTGAAGTATAAATTTCAGTGCTGTGGAGAAATTACAATGTTATAGATCTAGAAGCTACTCAACTTACCTTGGGCTTGCTCTAGTCCATAGAACAGCCATTCCATTCGCACCACTGTGTAAAACTAACATCCTGTGACAAATATACAAAAAAAAATTTTTTTGGAATTAATTAGCGTAGAAGACTACCAATTTTCCACCAACTGAAAGCTAAGAATGCCATCAGCATCTTGGACCTACATATGATCATTCCCTGTCTAGCTGTAACCTTGTCCCCACTCCCCACATGTACCCATGAACATATTTTTAAATTGCCTTGATTTATAACTTCCTTTGGTGTATAAAACATTATGAAACTGCTTCCAAGTTGGAAATTCGATTGAGGTAATGTAAGTCTGCCTTCTCCCGCCATGCTTACTCGAAATGGCTTCAGAGCAAACTCTTTTGTTTTGTTTTGTTTTGTTTTGTTTTGTTTTGTTTCTTTTAACATGGGAGATAGGTTTTCTTGTCAACAGCATCTTCTATGCACAATGTATTGAATTACTTGCTTTGTCACCTACCAGAAAAATAAAATAAAATTAGAATTACAACACTCTTAATGTCTTAAGTACGTCATGAAAATAACCACAGTACATGTAGGGGGCAACTTTCAGGAGTCAGTTCTCTCTCTATGATGTGAATGTTGTGGACATAACTGAGGTCATTAAGCTTGGTACAAGATAGTCTTAGCCACTGAAACATCTCTGTGATCATGAAATGAGTGCATTTTAATGTAAGGCACAACACTCAAAAATCTGACTGCTTCATCAGATAATAATAGATATTTTAGCAGTTTGTAGGTCAAAAATAGTCCTTCTATTTTGATAGAACAGAAACATCAAAGGATATCCTAGAATGGTACCATGGCGCGCACTTGAGATTTTTAGATATAGGGTGCACAGGTAGTAAGGCTACAAGTCCAAAGAAAGTATATGAGACATATTCTTTAAAAAATAAAAGGAAAGAAAGAGAGAGAGAGAGAGAGAGAGAGAGAGGGAGGGAGGGAGGGAGGGAGGGAGGGAGGGAGGGGAGGGGAGGGGAGGGGAGGGGAGGGGAGGGGAGGGGAGGGGAGGGGAGGGGAGGGAAGGGAAGGGAAGGGGAGGGAAGGGAAAAGGGAAGAGAAGGGAAGGGAAGGGAAGGGAAGGGAAGGGAAGGGAAGGGAAGGGAAGGGAAGGGAAGGGAAGGGAAGGGAAGGGAAGAAGCTTGACAATGTAAATTAGTGGGAGACTGTGTCCTTAACATGTACAGGATACTGGGATCTTCCCCCACATTATGGCATAAATAATGAATAACCATAACTAACATTTTATAAAATGGAAGCATTCCTTTTTCAGGCCTTCTTCATGGTAAGGGGTTTATATATAGCATAGTGAGTAAAGAAGAAGATGCATCTATTGGATCTCAGTAAATATTATCAACTTGGCAGCATACAGAATCATCTAAGAGACAAACTTCTAGACATATTCATAAAGAAGGTTTGGGTTTTTGTTAATTGAAGAGAAAAAAACACACTTCAAATGAGCAGTATCATCCCATGAACTAGGGTTCTAGACTGAACAAGAGAGAGATAAAAAGACAGAGAAACAGAAATAGACAGAGACAGAGAGACAGAGACAGAGAGAACCAGTATTCACCCTTTTTTGTTTCCTGACTGTGTAGTGTGACCAGCCTCCATTGCTTCCTCATCAAAACAAACAACACCCGAAAAGTAAGGGCTAAAGTGAATTCCTTCTTTCCTACATTGCGTTTGTCAGAGATTTTGCCACAGCAATGAAAAATATGATACAAGCTATCAGGCCATGTGCAGATAAACTACATTTTTTGTCTTATTGTTTTTCCTATTCATCTTAACAAAGAGTAGAATAAACTTTCTTATTTTTAGAAGACTGAGTCAAGGGCAGGTAAGTAATTTGGCACAGAGAAGACTCTACAACTCCTGGGCTTGGCCAGGCAGGGAGTGTAAGTGGAAGACAGCTCACACAAGACAGGAAAAGACATAAAGACTTTGACTGTGGAGAGCTAGTAGGATCCCTTGGTGTCATTAGGAGAAATTTTAAAGCAGGCTTCTGATTAAGAAAGGCGATTTCTGCTAAAATATAGACATCAAGTAGTATGTCAGAAAGTCAAAAAGACCTTGAATATTTTCATGATCCAAATGTTAACATTTACTTAAGCCACTAATGAAAGTTAAAATTTAGTTAAAATTCAAACCTTATGCATTCTCTGGAGCCTTATATTACACATTTCACTACTTTGAAAGCAAAACTTTTTAGCCCTTTGGATATTTTCTAGAATATTAAAGGAGGGACCTGCTTGTAAAAGGGATCTATCAAGACAGGAGACTTAATTCGGGGCTAGTATTTGATGGCTCAGTGGGTAAGAGAGCTTGCTGTATAAGTAAGAGGCTTAATTTCAAATTCCAGTGTCCATGCAAAAACCCTGCTTGGCTGCACATGCCTCTAACTCCACTGTTAGGGCATAAGTGAACAGTAACAGACAGACTCTGAGAGGGAGTGAACTGAAATAAGCTTTCATTTCAATGAGATACTATGTTAAAAATAATAAGGTAGATAGAGTGATATCTAATCTCTACTTGCATTCATAGAGGTACGTACACACACAAATGTGCATATGCTACACTCATATCACACACACAGCAAAAGCAAAATTTATAAACTATGCAAAAGCAATTAGTGCTTCCCTCTCATTTGTACCATTTAGGGATTTATCAGGTCTTGTGGCTGTCACTTAGCTTATCACCCAAAGAGTTTGCTTTCTGTTGCCAAGAACAGAGCCTTAAAAATTCTTCCCGTCAGCATTGTAGAAGTTTGTCAACCTCCCCTCTAACAAGCCCTAGAGAAAAAGAAAGAAAATAAATAAAAATCAAAGACTGGGGATCCATGTCATGGTCTATGAAAACCGTTTAAGCTGGGAAACCATTCACATATATAATCTACCCTTTTCCCCTTTCCCATGGCAGCATCTCCTTCCGTGAGCTGCTGTTGTAATGTTACATTGCCCTATCCAGCTACCTGTCCTTTGGAACACCTATTTGAAGGGCACAAAAGATGGCTATTTCATTTAAATGCTTGCTATACAAACACAAAGACCTGAGTTTGGTCCTCTAGAACTCACTCAAACAGCCCAGCTATGTGGTATGCACAGTGGTTCTGGCTCTGGGGAAGTGGAGACAGGAGAATTCCCATGGCTTGGTTCGAAGCCAGTCTAGTTGAATCAGCAAGATCCAGGTTCAATGACGGACTCTGTCTCAAAAAGTAAAATGGTGTGGTGGTTTGAATGAAAATGCCTTCATAGGCTCATAGGAAGTGGCACCATTAGAAGGTATGTCCTTTTTGGAGAAAATGTGTCACTGGGGGTAGGCTTTGAAGTTTCAGATGCTCAAGCCAGGTGTGGTGACTGATTATCTCTTCCTGTTTCCTCGTGGATCCTGACAGAGAACCCCCAGCTACATCTTCAGCACTATGGCTATCTTCACGCTTCCCACCATGCATCACTGAGGAGTCCAAGATTTTTGAGATGCCAGAGCCATGGGCTATCTGCTGAGAAAAGCTGATAACAAGGAGAGGTACCGGCCCAGGAGAAAGAAGTTTGTTGCAGTTGACAAAGATGAAAAAGGAGTTGGAGATCTGAAGATTACTTTGACATCAGACATGGAGATGCAGGGTTTGGAGTTTGCCCACCTTGTTTCCTGTCTTGCTTTGGGGATTATTACAAGTGATTGGATGAATCTCAGAAGACACTGTGAACTTTGGACTTTTAACATTGTTGAGACTGCAATAGACTATGGGGACTTTGAAAGTTGAACTGCATGTATTTTGCATTATGCTATGTTTAGGTATGGCCCCCCATAGATCCATGTTTGAACAAGTCTATGGGAGCAAGGATTGTCATGGTTTGAATATGCTTGGCCAAAGGAGTGGCACTATTTAGAGGTGTGGCCCTGTTTGAGTAGGCATGGCCTTTTTGGAGTAGGCATGGCACTGTGGGTGTGGGCTTTAAGAACCTCGTTTTAGCTGCCTGGAAGCAAGTACTCTGCTAGCAGCCTTCAGATGAAGATGTAGAATTCTCAGCTCCTCCTGCACCATGCCTGTCTGGATGCTGTCATGCTCCCACCTTGATGAAAATGGACTGAGCCTCTGAACCTGTAAGCCAGCCCCAATTAAATGTTGTTCTTATAAAAGTTGCCTTTTATAAGTTGTAATGGTGTCTGTTCACAACAGTAAAACCTAACTGTCTTAGTCAGGGTTTCTATTCCTGCACAAACATCATGACCAAGAAGCAAGTTGGGGAGGAAAGGGTTTATTCAGCTTACACTTCCACACTGCTGTTCATCACCAAGGAAGTCAGGACTGGAACTCAAGCAGGTCAGGAAGCAGGAGCTGATACAGGCACCATGGAAGGGTGTTCTTTACTGGCTTGCTTCCTCTGGCTTGCTCAGCCTGCTCTCTTATAGAACCAAGACTACCAGCCCAGGGATGGCATCACCCACAAGGGGACCTCCCACCTTGATCACTAATTGAGAAAATGCCTTACAGCTGGATTTCATAGAGTCATTTCCCCAACTGAAGCTCCTTTCTCTGTGATAACTCCAGCCTGTGTCAAGTTGACACAAAACTAGCTGGTACACTAACTAAGACATGCATTAATACAAAACTTTTCATTTCAGCCCTATACAGATTTTTAGGACAAGGACAAAAAAAAAACCCCACATTCTTTGTCAATATATCATAAGAATGCTCTCTAGACTGTTTACTAATATTCTTCTCCTCTGAAACTTCTTGAGTAGGGCTCCCAAAGTTCACATCATCCATAGCACTGCCTTCCATGTTCCTAGTAGTATGGCTCATTAAACCTTTCTTAAAGTGTTCAATTGCTTTCCTAGTCCAAACTCCCAAAGTCTTTCCTATTCCTCCAACAGACATCGTGGTCAGGCCTGTCATAGTACTACCCCACTCCTTTGTACCAACTTCTGCCCTGGTCACTGTTCCTTTTGCTGTGGAAATTCAACATGAGCACTACAACTCTTATAAAGGAAAGCATTTAATTGGGGGCTTGCATACAGTTTCAGAGGCTTAATACAATTATCATGAGAGTGAGCATGGCAGCAGGCATGGTGCTGGAGAAGTAGTTGAAAGTTACATCCTGACAACAGGCACAGCCTTCCATGGGCTTTTGAAATCTCAAAGTCCATTCCTAGAGACAAACTTCCTCCAATAAGGCCACACCTCCTAATCCTTTTAATCCTATCAAAGAGTTCTACTCAAATAGAGGATTCAAATATAAGCCTATGGGGTGACCATTCTTACTCAAACCACCAACGAACTCAACTCAATCCTGTTTAAATTCCACTTTTCCTACAAAGCACAGCATCTCCACTCTGGTTTAATGAGTGAACCAAACCTGGTAAGCTTATTAGAATACAGACGTTCTCCTATAGCGGGGGTCTTTTTAAACTGAAGGTGATCACAGCATGTAAGCCTCAAACATGCCTCTTTGGCATATTTATTATTTAGAGCTAAGCAAAATTAAGAACCACTAGGAATAGAAAAAGTTCTTTATCAAGTGCATGAAATTAAATAGATAGATAGATAGATAGATAGATAGATAGATAGATAGATAGATATCTCTTTTTGTAAAGGAAGTTTGTAGTTTAAAGGGGAATTTCCAATAATATAGGAATCTGCACATGAAAAACAGCTAGCTACCCTGAGACAGATTTTACCATCTGGGTAACATCATCTGAATGAAAATCCAAACCTTATTGGCCATACATTCTTACCCTTCTCCTTCCCACAATTTCCCACTTATCACCCCCTAGAAGTTCTAAACCCTTATTCCCTTCATTAACTGGGGGTGACATATGTCCCAATCAACTGGCTTTTCCCTGAACTCTCATATTTTGTGTTACCACTGTGTATATTTCAAAACTGAAATTATTTTTCTCCTGTAAATGTACCTTATGGTGATTTAATCGTCAAACCTGCCACATAATTTAGGATGTTAAAAGGAAGCATTTTTTTTTACCTCTCAGAAAATCTGTCCCTGAGTCATATTACAGCTGAATTCCAGGTGCAGGTCTTGGAACAATAAGATCTGGGATGAGGCAGGTACTTATATAATTGCCTTCTTCCTATGAAATAAGTCATTCATGAGGGACAGTGATAGTCTTCAGCAAATAAGAGTCAGAAGAGGAGTTGAAGTGGCTAGAGGGAAGAATTCAGTAGGACTTGGGACACAGTTAGTGGAAAATGTAAACTTTTCTACCCATCTCCTTTGTTCTTGGGCTACCTCTTTCAAAGCCAAACATGTAAGTAAACTGTAAATTCATGAGACGCCATGAGCAGTCACATAGAGTCTGGAAAGCAGCATTAGATTCGAGTTATCATGGCTCTGTGATATCACTAGGTAAGATTTGTGTTTTTAATAAATACATCAAACCGGCACACATTTCTTCCCGTTAAAAATAAAGAATTCTGATATTTTTTAAAAATCCCAAAGAATCGGTCAGGTAGTTCAAACAGTCATGTTGCTTTTGCTGTCTTAACCACTGTTCCATTGCTGTGAAGAGACACTATGACCATGGCAACTCCTGTAAAGAAAGCATTTTTGAGGCTTATTTGTAGTTGCAGACATTTAGTCCTTTATTATCATGGTAGGAAATAAGGTGGCACACAGGCAGACATGGTGTTGGAAAAGTAGCTAAGAGCTATAATCTGAACCACTACCCAAGACAGAGACTCGAAACTTGGCATGGGTTTTTGAACGCTTAAAGCTCTCCCCCTCCTGTGACATTCTTTCTCCAACAAGGCCACACTTCCTAATCCTTTCAAATAGTTCCATTGTTTGGTAACTAAGCATTCAAATATTTTGACTCTATGGGGCTGTTCTTATTTAAACCAATACATGACCATAATTCGATGTCATGGCAGCAAAAATGCAGGGATGCCCTCAGGTCTGGGTCATGAATGTTTAGATAACTAATTCAAGATTCTGAACTAGAGATAATCCTTTAACTAGTTGTTTTGTCTCTTAATGAATTGCATTCATTAATTGGTATCTATTGGTATCTCTTAGTGCGGGATATATTTTAACACCTTCTACTTCAGATAAACAAGCTTGGGTCCCCAGACTTCCCTAACTAGCACTTACTGGCCATGACCATTCTAGGTTCAGATTTCTGTTAACAGTTCAGGTTATTGGCTATGAACAAGATATCTTTGAATAGTTGTATGATTATTTTGAAGGACTTTTTGGTATAGAAATGGGAAATAACAGATACGAGATAATTGGAGCTACAGAGGAACATTCCCTATAGATAGAAGGGAAACTGAGGCTTTGCTGATATTACTATTACTTGCTGAGGGCTTTATCCAGGGGCACACCATTGAGTGATCACAGGAAGCTGCTTATAGTGCCTGGGACCCAAGAACTGAATGTTTCTGCTTATGTCTACCACCCTCAACCCATTGTCTTTTCCACATTCCTAGCTGTGTTTGTCTGATAGGGCTGCCTTAATCAAGAACCATGACTGGGTGGTGGGCTGCCCACAGATCTACAGGCTAGAAGGTCAAGGTCCTGGTGTGGGCAGGGTTAGGTCCTCCTGAGACTGAGGAGAATATATCCCATGCTGTCTCCTTGACGTACAGACAGTTGTCTTCTCTCAGTGTTTTTGTATGCTGTTTTTCTTCTAGATATGTCTCTCGCTACGTCTATGTTTCTCAATTAGAACAGCAATCATGTGGGAGGTCAACCTGATTGCATCATTCTTTTTATTTCTAGGATATCATGTGTGAATACTACATCCACATCACTCCTACCCATCTTTCTCTCTTTAAGTCCTCTGATGTCATTTCCAAAATTCTCTCTCATTCATATATATATATATATATATATATATATATATATATATTCATTCATATATATATACATATATACACACACACACACACACACACATATATATATATATATATATATATATATATATATATGATATCATGCCTATACATGTGTATATGCATGTATGTATACATACCCTACTGAGTCCATTTAGCTTTGCTCATATGTTCATGTACTTTATCATTATGCTGGTCATATTTAGGCAACCATAGTTTTGAGAATTTATGGATGTATTTTCCATGCTGTGTCTAGGAGAGAGACACAAAATCTATTGACACATGTTCTGGGCTTCTGCCTCTTATTATATCTATATAGATGGATGTCATATCAGTCAAAGAATTTTGAAGGAGCATGCAATTCAACTTATACCACTATTGTCCTAAGTTTTAGTGTTTTTATACATGTAGGATATATTGTATGTTTATACACAATACACATACATTTAAGTTATATTACCATATAAGAGAATAACACCCAAGATAAAAAATTATTGGTCCTAGGTAAACAAGTTAGTTCTTTCTCCTGTAATGTGACCACCATTAAATTTATTTTCACCAATAGTTAGTAAATCTTTATGTAATTTATAAAACTACCAAGTGAACAGCTGTTAAAAATAGAATAAGGCAAACTTATTTAATAATGTTGTACTTGACAGTGAAAATTGAGAGTGGACTCTCAGGATGCTTCAGAAAGTTACACTTTTTTTCTAACTATGCTGCAGGTGGCCACACTTCACTGTGATAATAACATCTTTAAGCAAAGCACATCTAGACCTATTTATATGCCTCACATTGTTGCCTATTTAGCACAAGCTGTGTAGAATAAATGGATCTGCTCTCCTAAGGAGTTTTCTATCTATTAACATATTTTTAAAATATTGAAAACATCACGAGGCTAGTAAAAGTGTGATTCTACCAAAAACAATGTAGATTTCTCCTTGAAGAATTTATTTTGTATACAGTGTTAAAATGTTTGTAGTCTGTTAAGAAGAGCAGTGTGTAATAAAGAGCATGGGCTGAACACCCACTCTATTAAGAATAAGCAATCTACCAACAGGCCTTGGTCAAAACTGTACATGAGGGAGATGCCTAGGTGAGTAAAGCTATTGCATTATAAGCTAGAAGTTTTCAGTTTGAATTCACTGAACATACATAAAATCTGGGCACTGCAGTACGCAGTTGTAATCCCAGCACTCCTGCAGAATGATGTGATGCAGAGACAAGAGGGCCCCAGGAAATGTGATGGTCAGCGAGCTCAGCTTATGCAGTGGCAAATAAGAAAGCTGTGTCAAACTAGGTAGAATGAGAAGACTAATTCCTATGGTTGTTATCTAACCTCCTCGTGTTTGCTGTGGCACATGCATGTTCACACACACACACACACACACACACACACACACACACAATGATCATGTCTTTATGAGTGAAATATCAATAAAGTACATCTATTACACTATGATACAGAAAGCAAAAAATAAATTAAGGTCATATGAATATAAGAATAACTAAAGAAATGCTTAGTTGGCCCAGAAATTGAAAGACTGTCATTATATTTTAAGAAATAATGTGAGGTAGAGGCACCACCTGTCAGGAAGAGTCTGGTGGCCACTCTAGATTCCAACAACCAACGAGTCCTGAATAGGCACCTCGTTTTTGAAAAATGGGCTAAAAAGAATCACAAGACACTGCATAACATTTATATATTGCATAATCCAGTTGCTGCCCAGACAAATCCTCAAAACGCAGTGAGAAAAATGCAAAGTTTGCTTCTCCACAAGCTTTCGTGAAGCCCCTGTTCCAGCCCATTACCTCCCAGCAATGATTTCCTTGTGGTCTCTGAGGACAGAAGCATTGGCTCCCTTTCTGGGATCCTGAAACATTGCAAGGGCATCTTGGGTGGTATTGAAGCCAATTTTTCAAAAAATTATGTGGGTCAGTAATTTCAGAATGAGTTTCAAACCTTTGAGTAAACATCGGTCTACCCAGTTCTAAGACGGACTTGGAGATACCCAGGGAAATATGTACACTTGTTTCACACTGAGATTGCTGAACTTCCTGTATCCAGTCAGGCCAGAAATACCACAAGTGCAACCTTTCTCACAGGGTTTTTCCACTCCTTCCCTTGGTCTCTGCCAGAGGCTCAAAGAGAACAGAGAACGCAGTAATAAAATCTGTGCCCTTTCCAGGAACTTTGTCACGGGAACACAACATACTATCTTTTCATTAGCATCACTAACGTTAATGAGAATAGAAACAGCCCTCCTTGTTGCTGCTACTGTCCCATGGATGAGTGTAGCGGGAAAACTGTCACAGCAAAGACAACATAACTTTTCGAGATATTTTGAAAGGTTCACACAACTGAATGTGAAGTGAGTGTCAGGAGTGGGGTGAGGTCCTATAAGAAGCTTATCCCAAGTATTTCCCAAGCTGAGAAAGAAATCCCCTGAGTCTCAGGTCCCGTTTAGACCATTAAACTACTCCACTTTGTTCCCTGCTAGGAACTTGGCAGTAGCCATAAGAAGCACAAGTACAGGTCAGAGCCCACTGCTCCACTGGCTTTTGAGACCTTGTCTCCGTTTTTCTATTAGATATTCTTCTAGTCTATTTTCTGATGCTATGACAAAATACCTCAGCCTGGCTAACTATTAAAGAGAAGTGATCTGCTTCCTGTATTTCCAGATGCTGACCTGTTCAGGATTGAAGGACTGCCTCTGTCAAGGGCTTTCTTACATCCTAACATGGCAGAAGGTACCGTATGGCAAGAAAGGGCACTGTGTGACCTCAGGGCTTCTCTCTTCCTATTATTAATGCATTCATCACACTGTAAAAGCTCTACCCTCATGATTTCTCACAAACCTTAATTGCCTTCCATAGACCCCTCATCTATATATTCCATACTTATAAATTTGGGGATTAAGTCAACACACATGTGCATGCACACACATACACAGTTTGACACAGTATACACTGAAAGTAATACGGATTCTAAATGCTAAGGGCTAACACACTATGTCCATACATTCTGTATAAGAAACTAGCAGCTAGAATGGACTAACGCTAATTATATGGTTGCATATATACAGATGTAACATGGTTTCATTGTCTGGGATATCTCTATTATCTTGAATGGTCATCAAATCAGTATGAACTTTGGCATTTATTTATAAGTTATGTTCTTTAATCTTTAAAACTTAAATGTCCCCTAAAGGATCATGTTTTGAAGGCTTGGCTGCCAGACCTTTAATGCTACTAAAAAATGTTATAGAATTTAGAGGGAGTACATAGTGAAGAAGACAAGTAGAAGCAAAACTTTGTAAGGAATATTACATTGTGGAATCACAGTTTTCTAAGTCTCTTTATCTTTCCATCTCGATCTTCTGTTCTCCCTGCTCCATCCTTGCCAGCCACCTTAAGGTAAATACATTCCTATGGTACCATGATGGTCTCAACCTATCATGATCTCTCAAATCATAAGCCTAAGTCAATGTCTTCTTTGGAAATTGATTAACTCGAGTATGATGTCACAGTGATGAGAAAATAAAAACATGATTTACTTTTCAAATCTGAAAGAAGCTGATGGTTAGGCAAATTGGCACACATACATAGCTAGAGATACTCAGGATCTGAGACAGGAGGATCACTTGAACCCATAAGCTGAAAGTCAACCCAGGTAGCAGACACAGGCTCTGTTTTAAAAACACAAAATTACAACTGTTTTAAAATTTTTGATAATTGTAGAGCCAACTTTACAAAGGAGAGATAGCTAATGAGGAAGCCTGGTGTCTGTTTTCATGAACAGCATTCCTGACAGATTATATGGAGTTCATCATGATACAAATGATATTTGTACAGTTCCTAAACATTCAAATTAGTCTATCATTTTGAATCCCTCAGAGACCATGCTGTGGCAGGTAAGCTGGTCAATCACTTTCCTTCTTTATCAGTGATTCAGCTTTAATGGACATTGATGGACAATTGAAAGTCACTGTAGCCAAGAATGACTCTCTATCAGATCTCTGATGTACAAAAGAGAACCATCATAGATGTTGCACCAAGTATGAAGCAATCTATTTAACGCATTTCAGTGTCAAGAAGGAAAAGTGGCAGTAAGCTACTGCCTGCAATCTTACTAGAAAAGGGGAAGTTTTCAAATGCAAGCAGAAACAGGGGCTTCCATGCTGGAAAAGACCCAAGTTCAGTTCTTAGCATCCACATTGACCAATATGCCCATAATAGCATATTACTCTAGCTCCAGAGTATTCAATGCCTAGTTCTAGAGAATAGAAGCATTGCACTCACACAGATGGCCCTATACACGGCATACATATATACATATACTGTAAAACCAATAAAAATAAATATTAAAAAATAAGAAACTTGAAGCCGGGTGTGGTGGCACATGCCTTTAAGCACCTGGGAGACAGAAGCAGGCAAATTTCTGAGTTCCAGGCTAGCCTGGTCTACAGAGTGAGTTCCAGAACAGCCAGGGCTACACAGAGAAAGCCTGTCTTGAAAAAACAAACAAACAAAGAAACAAACAAAAGAAACTTGAAATATAATTTGTGTTTGATGGAATCCTATCACTGCCTAGTTTTAAAAAACATAACAAAACAAAACAAAACAACAACAACAACAACAACAACAAAACAGATTTTACAGAAAGGGACACTACCTTCCAGAGAAGTTCATCTATGTGCACTAAATCTATGTGCACTAAACTGAGAAAGTCACATTCTTTCTCTAAAAAAAAAAAAATCCTAAAACAGATGATTAATATAGCCAAGGACTGAGTAGATTAATTAATTTGGCTAATTTGAAATAATATGGCACTTTGACAGCATAATTTAGTCTCAGCTCAGTGATGAAAAATGGACTTTAAGAGATTCTTCCTCAAATGTTTCAGTCTTGCAATCATTTTAATTTCATGTTGACCTAATTAGTAATTCTAATCACAGGGAGGAGAATAGGAAAAAAAAAAAACTTCTCAGTTCATGGTCAATAATTTTCCCTGTGTGGACATTAGCACTCTCCCGCTTCTCACCAAGGGTCTGGATGCCTTCCATTTGATAATGGATGATAATGGATGGATGGGCTTTTTACACAGCTGGGCAGACTCTGGGGAGACAGTGGTCCTGGGGATGCAAAGTGTGTGAGAGTCGAACATGGTGCTTGGAATCCTACAGCGCTTCTTTCTTCGTCTCCAGAATTACTTTTTTTCCTGAGAGCAGGCAACTCTAGTAGTCTAAAAATGGCTAAAAAGGAATGGATCAAAACTTTCCTCCTTGAAAGGGGCCACTCACACGTCTCAAAAATTTCAATCCAGGATTGTTCCAGTCTAAAGAAAATGCAGGGTCCGAAGAGAAATGGAGCAGAGACTTGGGATCCATCCCATCCACAGAACCAAACCCCAACGCTCTTGCTGATGCCAAGGACCGCTTGCAGACAAGAGCCTAGGATGGCTGTCCTCTGAGAGGCTTTGCCAGCACCTAAGACAGATGCAGACACTCAAAGTCAATCACTGGACTGAGCCTGGGCATCCCAGTGGAAAAGTAAGGGAAGGACTGAAGGAGCTGAAGGGGACTGCAACTCCATAGGAAGAATAACGTTATCAACTAATTGGATCCCTCAGAGCTCCCAGGGACTAAACCACCAACCAAAGAGTATACACGGGTGGGTCCATGGCTCCTGTTACATGTGTAGCAGAGGATTGCCTTATCTGGCATCAGTGGGAGGGGAAGCACTTAATCCTGTGGAGGTTTGATGCTCCAGCAAAGGGGGATGCTAGAGGGATGGGGTGGGAGTGGGTGTGTGTGTGAGATAGCACCCTCTTAGAGGCAAAAGGGAGAGGGGATAGGGTGGGAGGTTTGCGGAGGGGAGAGTGGGAAAGGCGTTGACATTTGATATGTAAGTAAATAAAGTAATAAAAAAAGAGAATTTTCTCCTTGACTCTATGAAAAATTGTTGGAGATACAGCAAGCATGTGAGGACAGGAGGCAAGACGATGAAATCATGCCAGCCTTCCAGATGCAAGGAACAGATGACCCACTGAAAAGGGCCCTGTCCTTAAGATTCAAGTCGTGACTTCAGGGAAAGATGACTAAGCCGAACTAAGAGGGTGGCAATTATTAAAGGGAGAAATTGAACCATAAATATCAATCAGTATCGCCTGACAAATGTGTGGCGGAAAGGAGGGAACACAACAGGCTTTCCCTGAGAAACTATGGGGAGGCAGCCTGCTGCAGCTGCTCTAGTTGACACAGTGGTCCGGATCCCATCCTCTCCAAAAGTGATGCTACCCAACCAGCCTATCAGAAAACAGCACCTGATTTCCATGCTATCAGAGGTAATGAATCACCCATGCTTATGGGTGACTCATTACTCTGTCATATTTGTTTCAATGGCTTATATTTTTTTTATCATCAGATAAAGTTACTTATGAATTTATAAATTTTGTATGATACTTGAGACTAAAGTAATCCCAAGTATCACCCAATTCAAGTCGACATGAGAGCACTAAAAGTGCAGGCAGATGAATGGTCCCTGTGCTGGCCAATCTTGATTTGGCACTTGACTAGATTAAGAAAAGTCTAGGGCATTAGTAAGGCATGCCTTTGAGTGTTCTGTGATGACAACCAATCTAAAACAAGTGGGCCGGTGTCTGCATGCTGAACTATTATACTGTTACATTTCTCAGAATTTTAATTAGCACTAAGTCCTGAGATCCAGAGTTAATAAGTACTCTAAATGGCTCAGATATTACAAATTATAAAATGAAACTGTGACTATAGGTAAATGTTCAAGAGATTAACAAAAACTATTCTATTTTTGAATATAGGAAACCATATTTGTTTCTTAGGAGAGTTCAGTTATGTTTCAAATGGGTCATAATTCAAAGGAGATTCAAATGGATAATGGGCATGCACAAGGGGCATAATTAAAACCCTGTGTCTATAGTTCCATAGTATTTGCATGTCCTGGAGTGTTTCAGCAAACCCTCTTTAACCAGAGACATGAGGATCTTAACAGCAAATAAAGCCACCACTGCCATGTTGCCTCTTGTAATAGGATATTCACCTGTGGCCTACTCTTTTGGTACTGAGGGTTATGTGCTACCCCTTATTTCAAGACATCATAACTATTTATACTTACTTCCTTAAATAGCAAATTATATTTAGTCCAACCTCCCTGCTATTGTAATTTCCAGCTAAAATTTCATTTTGATATGCCCATGTTTTTCTTCCCTAGTCTCTGAAAACCTAAAATCTTACATCTCTAATATAATTTTGTCTATCTAATTGCTTCCTCCTCTTTTGTCTTTTATGTATTTATTCTCCTTTTCTTTCTCTCCTCTCTTTTCCTTTCTTTACTTTCTTCCAATCTGAATCAAGTTAGGATTTCTAGTATCATGATGAGACTCTATGAGCACAAAAATTCTTATAATAACAAACATTCAATTGAGGCTGACCTGTAGTTCAGAGGTTTAGTCCATTATCATCATGGTAGGAAGCATGGTGACATGAAGGAAGACATGAGATAGAAAGGTATATGAGAGTTCTACATCTATAGCAGGCAGCAGAAAGAGAGAATGAGCCACTTGCCATGGATTGAGGTTCTTAAATCTTAAAGCACACTCACAGTGATACATTTCCTCCAACAAGGCACATTTCCCAATCTTTTCTAATAATGCCATACCCGGTGAGCACATTGGGGCCATTTTCATTCAAACTATCCCACCTTTTCTTTCCTTCCTTCCTTCCTTCCTTTCTTCCTTCCTTCCTTCCTTCCTTCCTTCCTTCCTTCCTTCCTTCCTTCCTTCCTTCCTTCTCTCCTTGCTTCTCACCTCTCCTCTCTTTCTAATATTACAGATTGAATCCAGGGCATAACATATAGTAAGCATTTTTAAAATACCACTGATCTATATTCTTCATATTAAAAATTGAGAAAGGGTCTCACTAAGTTTCCAGAGTGGCCTTGATTTCATTCTGTAATCCAGAGAGCTGGAATCTCCCTCATTTCTTAAAAGCATCTTAGTTGGAGTTATAGACCTGTGCCATTGGGCCTGACTTGTGCCTCTTTAGCACACAGACTAATTGGCCTCTGGAAAATTTTCAAGAGTTGAATCAATGCAACAATAAGTTAAGAATGAAACTTAAAACTCCCAAATCATTCATTTGCTTACAATTTCAAAAGAGGACAAAAAAAATTAAGTACAGAAGAAGAATCTTGACTCATTTTGTCTGGGTTTAAGAATTACATCATTATCTTGTATCTCTATTAATTGTACAAAACTGCCTAACATTTATCCTGGGAGAAAGTTTGTCAAGAAGTATGCTTAAGAGTGGATTTGCAATGTTGAGAGGCCACAAAAGTCATCATCTTCTGCAAGCCTTGTGGGACTGGCCATCTTTAAGTCTGTACAATAATGCACTATGGTCAACCTCGAGCCCCTAGACAACTAATGCCCACTGAAACGGTGCTCTCTGATAAAAATGCTTCCTCTAGGTTTTCAATGCATTCTGGACAATGAGAGACCCAAGTTGTGAAACCTGTTGGGCTAAGAAGCAGAAAGCAGCAAAGATATTATGCCACAATCAATACAGAAATACATGTGTTACCATGATTATTAGAAACCGTGGTCCCAGGCTCAGGAAAGTGTCCTGTTCTGGGTAATCCTGACTCCCTGGTACCTTCCTTCCCTGGGTTCCAGGTAGGAAGTACTTGAGTTTTCTTAGCTACCATTCCCCACATTGGAAGAAAGTCCATCTTCCTCTTGAGATAACCTGCTCATTTTATTATAAGAATAGGGATCACTCTTACTTCAACGTTCCCTTGCTGAGAGAGGCAGGAACTATTAAGATAATCTTCTTATGTACAGAATTGAGGTAGAGGCACCATGGAGTTTGTACTACACAACACTGAAGAGTAACAGCTGAACTCAGGTTTTGTATCTCAATATCTCTAACACTCATGATGGCTCATTCACAAGTACATGTATTCTAGATACGGTGCCTGTAGGGCTCCATGTTTACAAACTTCTTGGTTAAGAACACTAGTTAATTTTCCGTGAGAATATTATCCATAATCCTCTAGGACCACAGCCATAGGCTTCACACACATAAGTATAGAGTGTCTACTCACAAATGGCTCTTTTTCAACTGATGACCCAGCATATCCTGGTAATTAATGCCATTGACTGGATCCTAGGGATGACATCCACTGGTGTAGATGATGACCACTCCTGCTAAGAGCTCTATGCTTGGCCATAGCACCACTCTTACACATAGGCAGTGTGTGGCTCTGGATAGAGAAGCAGGGTTGCATGCCTCATTGTTCTCCTTTACCATGATACATGCCAACTGCTGTGAGTCCCATGTGGTTACCTAGCTTGCCCAAAAATCAGATGAACCAGAGAACAGATGGATACTACTGAAAGACCAGTAGAACCCCACATGTAGACAGATGCAAGGAATAGACACAAGGCATGACAGTGCCAAGGACTATGTCACTTTTCTCTCATGTGTGGCTTAGATATGGCACTTTAAAAAAAAAAAAAGAAAAGAAACAGCATTGCATAATGCGAATTGATTCATCAAAGGTTTGCTTAGTTTCTGCATCATGTAGAATGGTACCAGACCAAATCTCTTCTTTCTAATACCTAATACTACTGTCTCCTGAAGCTCAAAGCCAAGGATCGTTAACATACTATGGTTCACAGGGCTGCCCTACACAATCCCAACCTAATCTCTGTGTATGTAAACATCACAAGCCTTTCTACCATTGATGTGTCCAGACAGCTCAAGCTCCAGCCAAGCACTGCTGTATACAGTCAGCACTCATTGCTATTGTTACAGATTACAGCTATATAAAATATCCTATTGCTTGTGGATTCTATGACAACTTAAGATCATAAAAGTCAACCAAGATTTAGGGAAAATCTTCACAGAAAATGTACCACTTGGTCTTTAGAGATTAAATTCTTTGTGTTGTTGCCTCTATTTGGATGAGACAGTTCAAAAGTAGGGCTTCTGCCTCAAATAGTATTTTGGTATCCACTGCACAGTACTCTTTCTCAACTTTAAATTTTAAGTTAATTAAAATTTAATTACCAGGCAATGCTTAACTGTGTGGTATAGAGGAAGCTCAGTGGAGTGGGATTGCACAAAACCAGGCACCTCTCTACATAAGGTCAGCTCCGAAGGCAATCTCAGGTCCCAAAATCTTTAGGTTTTGTTACCTAAATATTTTCAGAGGAGCAGCAGAAAGGTGGCACCTGTAAACTGTTCTAAATGCTGATCTCAGGACTCTAGACACAGTAGGCATTAAGAATAAACAAGAGTTTCTTAGCTACATGCTTTACAAAAACTGTTCTTTCTCCCCAAAATAGAGTCTGCTGGGCAAATAACAACAGTTTTAGCTTACCATGATTTTGAAGAACATTTTAGTGTCCTTAAAATTAAAACAAGGTAGAAAACTGAAACTACCAGCTTTTTGTATAATTTAAATGAGACTTCAATTTAACTCAAATGTTTGCTACTGATTCTAATCTACTATAATTTCTACTTGGCTGATACCTTGTAGGAAAACCTGCTTGGTAAATTATTAGCTTTCTAAATCCTCCAGAGCAAGAAAGCAAAGCTGATATGAATACCTGTTGCTGTAATGCTTGAACTCCTGTCAAGTCTAGCTTTGCTTTGAGCTTTCACTTTCAGGCATTTAGAATAGACAACTGCTTTAGTCCCCTGATGTTGTTCTATAGAGATGATTATAGCGTAAGGCAGTTATAATAGCCAAGACTGTAGACAAGATACTCTTGAAAAGAACATTTTTTTTTTTTTTGCCCAGCAAGCTACTGAGAATATACTCACTGGCAGTTTAAAGAATCTTTTGGATTATAAAATAGATAATTATGTAGAGATGATAGCTGGGAACACAGTTTACTCTAACTCGGGTTTTACCTTGGTATTTCCACTTCTGACTTACATTCTCAAGAAATGAGCAGTAGAAGAAATGTACAAAACCTAACTGGAGCTAAGAAAGTGACTGGGTGTATTTTTGACATACAATCCTGAGGACATGAGTTCTATCCCAAGAACCTAGGTAAGGGTAGGCTTGGTAGAGCATGATTGCAATTCCAGTACTCCAACTGTGAGATGGAAGTTGAGGTCAGGGAAATCCCCAAAGGCTAACAGGCTTTCTGATACCCTGACCTACACAGCTGACAGTGACAGGAAGCGCTGCCTTAATCAAAGTAAAAGGTCACTTCTGACTTCCAGTGCACATTTCATGATGTGTGCATGGTTCCCCCCCTCACATCCCCCAAAAATACTTACTTGAGTGATGCCCTTTGAAAAAACTTACATTATGGCTGAATAGTTATATCCTTGGTCCTGCCACTCAAACCACAAATATGGGAATAATGCCTTCTGCTCCATATTGAAAAAAAAAAAAAAAAAAAAAGAGCTCTTTGTAAATCATCATGTTTCTCTAGTGATGTATGCACATCAATACCATCCTGTACTACCATATTCAATGTTTCTGAAGAGATGGGACCTAGTTCATGCTACTATTTTGTTGCCGAAGCTACAGTGCTGTGTTTTCAGTCCATTGGGAGTATCTGACCAGGCACTCCACAAAATTCAAGGAAGATGTGAGACTTACTAGAAAGTAATTCTATTAAGAAATGTCTGAATGATTAACCCATTCATCAATGGGTTAGGTTGTCTTGCTGTTGTTTTTCATAAAATCAACCTGTTGCTTTAAGTAGTCTATGATCACATTACTGAGAAAACAAACAAATACATTTCAAACAAAAAAATTTACTAATACAAGGCACTCAAAAAATGAAGGTCAGTTGTGGTTGACAAGAAGTTGGAAAGGTAACTATCAGTGGAACTGAGCTTCATACTGTAGTAGAGGCATTGAATATCAGAATAATTCTGATGTCTTTCCTGAGATTTGAGGTATATTTTTGAGAGCATGGGTATTGGCTGCTGGGTAGGTAGGGAGGATCTGGGAGGAGTTTCTGGAAGGGAAAACATGGTCAAAATATATTCTATGGAAAAAAGCATTTAAGAAGAGGAGGGGGAAGAAGAAAGAAGAAGAGGATCCGGAGGAGACGTCAGAAAATGACCATTATGCTAGATTTTGTGTTTCTGAACTTACACAACCCGAAGCACAGCCTTTCAGCTGCTGGAAGCTGTTAGGGTATTACACTGTACATTGAGCATCCCTTAGATGCTGTGCAGGAGAGTCCGTACTGTTACTCCTGCTGAGCAGGAAGCCAGCCCACATACCTTTGCATCCCGACCCTTTTCCTACATCCTTTAGCGTATCAGCTACCGCCCATGAGTCACTCAACAAACAGGTACAGAGGTCTTGTTCACTTTGTGGCTTAGGAGAACATTCCAGCGTCTCTGGTAAGGAAGACCAGAGTCTAACCCCAAAGTTTTAAATGGCTAGAATTACTAGTAGTGACTGAATGTTACGATGTTAAGATGGTATCTCAAGTTTCCTTCTAATGCACCTCGCTGCCTATTTCTACATAAATTTCTCCCTAAATTCCAGAAGATACCATGCTTCTGAGAAAAGTAGCCTAGTCTTGCAGGAAACTGCCACGTTTCCTGCTTCTTTTTATTAATCATTGTGTGGAAACAGAAAATAGCAAAATAAATAAGTACATAAATAAATAACCTCTCTGTTATGTCCTAGTTCAGCTCTGACCAGGAAAACTTTCATTATGAAAATGAGAGCATTGGGGAAAGTACATTGCTGTTAATTTTATTGTATTTCCAGGTTGGATGTCACTGCATACCTGTACTTTTACGGGCAAATCTTCTACAGTCATGCTTATAGAATAGGGCCAACTCTCATAATCAGGTCTGATTTGCCCTGTGAATCAGGAGAACATTCCAGAAGAACAAGAAGCTCCCAGGGGCTCTAACTACTCGGATAACTGGAAGACCAACTTAGCTGTGTGGTCAGTCCTTAAGTCCACATATTCCTTGAGTAAGGCACAGTTATGCAAGAGCTACAAAAGGACAAAATGTATACGACATAGAGTCATCCTTCTTCTCTTGCTAAGTGATGAAATGTTGACAGTGTTCTCTCCCACAATCTTGAAAGCCAATGATAGGTGTGGTTTTTAAGGGCAGGCAAGCTGTAAATCTACAGCACTACAGTAGGCATGCAGTGGGTACTGGGCATCTGGGCACCATCAGGACATAATTAACTCTCTGCAGAAGAGATGCAAGCTACCTCCTTCATTTCTAGAGACCAGACCTGAAATCTGGATGCAGATGAACTCTGTTAACTGTGATAAAAAGATGGAATATTCATCTCACCAGGAGGGGAAGTAGCTTTCTCATCCATCAATGCTTTATTCCTGAACAAAATTGAACTGCCAAACCTCAGTGTGTTAAAACAGTGATGTACCCCTTGATAAATGAAGAATGGAGGATTAGAGGTTTGGGTCTTCCAAACTGAGATGTCTCCCAAAGTTCAGATCCTCAAAATGTGACTATGTTTAATCATATGTTGAAAACTAAATGCAACTGTTGGCTGAGCTGAGGAAGTGTAGCTTGTAGAAGCTATAATGCCTTCCATTCTCTTACTACCCACCGCAGACATCACAGAGAATTTTTTTTTAAATTAGGTATTTTCCTCATTTACATTTTCAATGCTATCCCAAAGGTCCCCCATACCCACCCCCCCAATCCCCTACCCACCCACTCCCCCTTTTTGGCCCTGGCGTTCCCCTGTACTGGGGCATATAAAGTTTACAAGTCCAATGGGCCTCTCTTTGCAGTGATGGCCAACTAGGCCATCTTTTGATACATATGCAGCTAGAGACAAGAGCTCCGGGGTACTGGTTAGTTCATATTGTTGTTCCACCTATAGGCTTGCAGTTCCCTTTAGCTCCTTGGGTAATTTCTCTAGCTCCTCCATTGGGGGCCGTGTGACCCATCCAATAGTTGACTGTGATCATCCACTTCTGTGTTTGCTAGGCCCCGGCATAGTCTCACAAGAGACAGCTATATCTGGGTCCTTTCAGCAAAATCTTGCTAGTGTATGCAATGGTGTCAGCATTTAGAAGCTGATTATGGGATGGATCCCTGCATATGGCAATCACTAGATGGTCCATCCTTTCGTCACAGCTCCAAATTTTGTCTCTGTAACTCCTTCCATGGGTGTTTTGTTCCCATTTCTAAGAAAGGGTAAAGTGTCCACATTTTGGTCTTCGTTCTTCTTGAATTTCATGCGTTTGGCAAGTTGTATCTTATAACTTGGATATCCTAAGTTTCTGGGCTAATATCCACTTATCAGTGAGTACATATTGTGCGAGTTCCTTTGTGATTGGGTTACCTCACTCAGGATGATACCCTCCAGGTCCATTCTCACCTGAGGAATACCGAATGGCAGAGAAACACCTGAAAAAATGTTCAACATCCTTAATCATCAGGGAAATGCAAATCAAAACAACCCTGAGATTCCACTTTACTCCAGTCAGAATGGCTAAGATCAAAAACTCAGGTGACAGCAGATGCTGGCGAGGATGTGGAGAAAGGGGAACACTCCTCCATTGTTGGTGGGATTGCAAGCTTGTACAACCACTCTGGAAATCAGTCTGGTGGTTCCTCAGAAAATTGGACATAGTACTACCGGAGGTTCCAGCAATACCTCTCCTGGGCATATGTCCAGAAGATGTCCCAACCGGTAAGAAGGACACATGCTCCACTATGTTCATAGCAGCCTTGTTTATAATAGCCAGAAGCTGGAAAGAACCCAGATGCCCCTCAACAGAGGAATGGATACAGAAAATGTGGTACATTTACACAATGGAATACTACTCAGCTATTTAAAAAAATGAATTTATGGAATTCCTAGGCAAATGGATGGACCTGGAGGGCATCATCCTGAGTGAGGTAACCCAATCACAGAGAAATTCTGACATTTAATGGAATACTAAACACCCATTAAACACATATCCTCATTTTAGCAGTAAAGAATGTGCCCAAGATTTGAAGTCTACCTGTAACATGCCCCATACTCCAGTAGAGTAAATGATAGTCATAATAAGCAACCATGATTTCATCTCCTGTAAGCAGAACACCTAGACATTACTGTCAAAACTGGAGCCCCAGGTTGGCGAGTTGGCCCAGCAGGTAAGAGCACTGACTGCTCTTCTGAAGGTCCTGAGTTCAAATACCAGCAACCACATGGTGGCTCACAACCACCTGGAATGAGATCTGATGTCCTCTTCTGGTGTGTCTAAAGACAGCTAGAGTGTATTATGTATAATAATAAAGTAAATCTTTGGGTGGGAGCCAGCAGGGCTGACCGGAGGGAGCAGAGGTCCAAAACTATTCCCAACAACCACATGAAGGCTCACAACCATCTGTAAAACTACAGTGTACTCACATACATAAAATAAATAAATCTTAAAAAAAAAACCCAAAACCTGTAGTTCCTAGCATATGCTCGGGGGTTATCCTTCTCTGATAATTCCTCCTGGCTGTTCTGTGATTACTGCAAGCCCACTTGGAGCCTTTGCTCTCCAAGGCTAGGCTCCCCACCTCTTTTCCCCTGCCTACTGGTATCAGACATGACTCCAAGAAAGATGCTTTTAAAACTGGATTTACAGTTCACAAGACACCACTTTGCTTTATGGAATGCATAATTCACACGGCTTTCCTAACACACAATGAAGCAGGAATGCTTACTCACTGGACGACTCTAACTCTAACCAACTCTCACATATGTGTGATGCTTTTTGTCTTCTGAGAACACAAGATAGGAATCTAGAGTGTTTCATTGTGAGAGGCTGGGCATTAGCAACATAGGAGACTGTTCACCAGAGCCAACAGTTTGACCTCAACTGATTTCTCTGCTTCTCTATACTTCTTTTGGTGAAGCGTAGTCCATTGTCTATAAGGGCATTAAAGGAGGTTTCTATTGTCTGAAAGTCAGCTCTTTGTGAAGTAGAGTCTAACAACCACCCTAGTGGGGCCTCCCTATTATAAAACAAAGGAAGAAGAAATACAGAGCTTGTCCTCTCAAAACAACAACAACAAAAAATTAAGGCACCTAGAAACTAGAATCCAGGCCTGCTTCCCGTGCTAGGTCCTACTGGCCCACTAAAGACTATGAGTTCTTTTTAGGAAAACAAAGTATCTTGGTTGTCTGGCGAGGCCCTAACAAAGTACCACAGAATAGAGAAAGGTGATTTAAATGACACACATCTGTCTTCTCACAATACTGGAGCCTGGAAGTCTGAGGTCAAAGTTTCAGCAGGGTTGGTCCACAGTTAACTCTCTTTTCCTTGACATCTTTACACATGCTTGTCTCCCTTGGATGTCCATGTCTTAATCTCCTCTTTTTACAAAGACACCAGGAACACCAGATTCAGTCTAGTCCTAACAATCTCATTTTCCTTTAGTCATCTTAAGTCCAGCATGCTAATCTCTATGCCTAGTCACTTTTCTCTTTGTGTTTGGTCAAGACCACCCAGCATTCCAGTTTATCTCAGTGGATCATCATCTTCTGCAAGCAGAAAGAAAGCACCCAGAGGGTGAATTGAAGATTTCACACTAGGGATGACCTAAATAGATTATGGATGCCATTCAAAGCCAATAGGATCAGAGGTCAGCAACAGCAGGAAGCAGGCTGCAGTGCCACCTCGAGGGAAGGGAACAGAAGCTATTACTACGCCAGGGCATCAGGGATCCTTTGAGGGCTGGAGTATTAAGAAAACATGGACCAAGCTCAAGCAATTGAGCTTGGGTAGCACTTTCTACTTTAGTGACTACTTCTATGCTATTATTCCCGGGTACTGAAATCAGAAAGAAGTCAGGAAACCTAGGATAACAGTGTACCGGTTTCAGCACAGTATAAGGAAGAGAAAATATTCACTGGCAGATATATCAGAAGTTTCCACTTACTTCCCCCTGTACCAGATTCTATGCTGTGTGTTCTCAAGGGAGCACACAAATGCATGTGGTGTGAAAATGTGCAGGCATGCGTGCATTTGTATAATTTCATTGCTGGTCACAATCTCAGGACAGGTAAACAAGTTTAAGTTTCTTGTCCTAATGGGACTTATTGAGTATAGCTTACAAGTAGCAGAACCAGGATCCTAATACTGGTTAGTCAGTATTGCTCTGGCTCAAACTTAAAAAACAAAACAGTAGAGAGACCCTGGATCATGTGTGTATCTCTGCGGGAGTGTGTGAGTAACCAGTGCAGGATCTTCTGCCTGTGCTTTTGGCAGTGTCAGTAGCTAAGAATAGGAAGCTTGTTTGATACAATCTACTTCCTTTTTTTTTTTTTTTTCTTCATTTGGCTTTAAGAAGTTTTATTTTATTTTGCAAAGTAGCTCATGCTGCACAGGAGACAGATCAAGTTGAAAGTGCAATAATGACTCTGTCAGTCCTGAGCCCCAACATAGCATGCCTCACTGAGTGGTCGCTTCATTTAGAAGCCAAGATCAGAGATGGTAAGTCTACGCTTCAGAATTCAATCTCCTGACCCAGAGCATGAGACCACAGTGGCTGCAACTCCCCCAGCCACAGATTTTGCCACAACAAGAGATTACTTGATAGCAGCCTCATCAAATAAAACTGCCTGCCAAATCCTGGGCACAGTAGCTAGTGCACTGGCCCGTGCCTATCATATATGAACACAACCCCGAAATAAGGACATGAAGTAAACCATTGTCAAATGTCACCTGGGAGCTTCAGCTAACACAACATTTGCATTGTGATTCAAAAGGATATTCTAAATATGAGTCTGTCTCTTCCCCTCCTGCTCCTCATCTTTCCTTCCTTCTCTTCCTGATTCTCAAACTCGTCTTCCTTCCTGCTGGTCCCCTTCCTCATTTTCCTTTTCCTCCTTCCCATCCTCTGTTCTTCCATCCCTTCCCATCTTCTCCACCTGCTTCTTTTGAACCTCTTAGTCCTCTCCTTCCTCCTACTGCTCCTCTCCGTCTTCCCTTTCTACTTCTGGAGTCATCCTACCACTGTAAAAACACCATCTGAAATTCAGATGTGATCTCTGAGAAGCTGACTATAGAAGTAGGGGATGGTCAGCCTCTTTCTGAATAGGAAACCACCCCACACTATTGTGGCAATTTCAGAGATTGAAGTATGTCCAATAAATTCCCAAGGTCACTTAGACAGAGCCACGCAACCTTGGAGATTCCCCAGCTGCCTATTTTCCTATGAAGTACACATGTATTTCGTTGTCCTGTGCATCTCTTAATCCAGTCAAGTTGGCAACCCAAACCAGGCAGCACAGCACTTAATGGCATAAAATAGTCTATGTAGTCACAAGGTCATTGTTTCGTTTTAGATTACATACTTTCACAAACATATACACTGTCTCAAACTTAATAAAAAAAATCACCATTCTTAAATTATAGACATGTTAGGTCTGTCTACTATCTTTAAAATTTCCTCCGTCATAGACAAGAATCAGTTATATCCAGTATCAATTTATTTATTTGTCTATTTTTAGCACAAAACTTAAAACTAGAATAGGCAAGAGATAAAATGTCCACACATAGGCATGCACAAACATACAATTCATATTTATCACATTAAACCCATAGATGTCAGTTTTGCTCTAAATAATGTCTCAAATAAATGCCACAATGGAAATCAGAAAAACTACCATAAATAAAACATATCTTCCACATTGTGCTAGTTTTCCAAATCAGTAACCCAGAATAGAATAGTGCAAACACTAGTTATGAAATGTTTACCATATGGTCTTGGTTCAGCTCTGTTTCCAGTCTTTCCAACCTGTTCATGAGTTCTTGAAAATCAATTAACCTCTATTTTACTCTCCCTTCTTAATGTTAATAGAATAAAATCATATGCATTAAAATAGTCTCAAAGTAAAAACTTGCTTGAGTTCCGATATGAAGCAACGGGCTTATTGTATTGAAAGAGTGATCCATGTCTGGGGCCACACTACTGTGAACATCGGTCCTGGGCCACATGCTCCGTATACCACTATGCTATGCAAAAGCACATGGGCCCAAACTACCATGTGATGAACACTGAAAATATAAGATAAAATAAATCTTTTCTTTAGTTCTTTTCCCTTATTACTCAGACATTTTGGACAGAATCACTCAAAAGTTAACCCAGAACCGTACTGATATAAAGTGGCCTGAATCTACTTGTGTACCATAGGTATACAAGAACTGATATGAAACGTGTCGTTTGTGTGTGTTGAGGCCCATGTGTGGGGCCTTATGCTTCATTCTTTTGTTTGCCGCTTCGTATACAATGCTAGTTGACCAGTGAGTTTCTGGGAATTCTCCTGTTTCTATTTCACTGTAGTGATTATTATGGGAATAATTATGGAGATTATTGGAACGAAGCCAAGATCAAAATGCTCATTTATTGGCTCTATTTTGTTACCAATATCACAAATACAAGTTCAATAACTGTGTTTTCTAATTACTGCATCTGACCATTATTTAATAATTGTTCAACCAGAATCTTAGAAGGATGGTTTTCAGGCCTGATAGTGAGACACAAGAGTGAGCATATTCAAATGCCCAGCTAATGCTGAAGGCTTTATTTCATGGTGCATAAAAGGAGGAAAAGTAGATTTCTTTTATTTATTTATTTATTTATTTATTTATTTATTTATTTATGTATGTATTTTTACTTCTTTTTTAACTAGCCAATGGTTATCCCTCGCCCAGTTCTCCAGCAGTCCCTCATCCCGCTCCTCCTTACTCCTGTCTCCAAAAGGAGAAGTAGATTTCTAAGAGGCATAGTTTGGATAGCTTTATTTTTGATTGATAGTTTAGGTTATTTAATAATTTCTCTATTTTGCATGCCCTTCTCACAATGCATCTGATTTCAGGTAGAGTACAGTAAAATAAGGAATTCTTCCCCAAAATGTAACAGCAGATACAGATGTGACTTACTGCATATATATCCAAAACCTTTTCAGGTCATACTGGCCTTTCTATTCTTTATACCTGTATACAAGGAGAATGTACTGAATAGAAGCTATGTAAATATGATCATAGGGGTAAGAAAACTTATAGCATTGTTCCAAGATGGGAATATGTGTAATCTTATGCAGGTGGGGTATTAAAAGATGTTCTGAGGTTGCTATGTGTAGGAACTAGTCTGACAAGTAAATTATTAAAGAGGGCTATGTATGTATAAGCCCTAACCAAATGGTTTGCCAAGCTTAAATGTCTCCTGTGCCTGCCTGCTTCACACAGACAAGATTGATCTTATAGGCTAGAAAAGGGCTGAGGAAGGCAGAAGCAAAGAATAAAGCTGCCTGATGCCTTCACAGTTACTTTCTTGTAAGGCAAAGACAAGGACACACAGCAACAGAAAAATAACTGGGTAAGACGATATAGATTCTTTATTTTGCTCTTTTCTAAAAATCTTTCTTCATAGATTATATTCTATTTATTCTTCAACAATTTCATATGTGAATACAAAGTAGTTGCCCTCTTGTCCCTTCCTCCCTCCCTCCCTCCCTCCGTCCCTCCTCCCTTCCTTCCTTCCTTCCTCCTGTCTTTCTGTCTTTCTTTTTCTTTTGTTTTTGCTTTTTTGTAACCCACGGAGTCCAATTACTGATTTCTATTAGAGTGCTAGCAGATCTTGTTGGCTTAATCTTTCACAGATCTTGAGTATGCAGCCATAGGGGCCATGAATTCTGAATATGAGAGCCATGTCTTAGCCAGAAGACAGCATTGCATAGCATTTCTCCCTATCCTCTGGTCCATATATTCTTTCCCCTGCCCTCGTTCATGATGCTCTTTTATTCTTGAGGAAGATTTGATGCAGAAGTCCCATGGAGGACTGAGAACTCAACAATACCTTATTCTTAGCATTTTGACCAGTCGAGAGTCTGCATTATTGCAGAGAGAAGTTCTCTGGTCAAGGTTGAAGACAGCATTAGTCTACGTGCACAAACATAAATATCATAAATATTTAGAAGGTAGTTTAGGGACTTGTCCCACTAGCAAGAAAACAGTACTAAATTCCCCGACCCCATGTCCTGTAGTTTCCCTGTTTATCAGCATCTGTTGCTTTGTTTTACTTTTAAGTAGCTTACAAAGCAGTGGGTTTCCTTATGGTATTTCTATATACATTCAGTTTACTTGGCTCTTCTGCCCACTTTCTCCTTTTCTCTATCTCCTTCTCCCCACCCCACCCATACCATTCTACTCCCAATATTCTCCCTTCCATTTTCTTATCACACACTATCAGATTATCTTCTAAAAATACAAGGATTAAAACAGAGAGTGTCATTATCCTTTTAAGTAAAACAGGATTTTTATTTCCAAAAATGTGTCTAGTCTGTCTCTGTATCTTGATACTTTGGAGGTCAGACAGCTCAGCCTTGGTCTGATATAGCTTCGGTTGGCTTTTAGTCTAATCCACTTTGGTGCAACTCTGGAGTATAGCACAAACCAGTGGCTGCCAGATACCTGTAGTACTTTTATTTGCTTCATGCACATAGATCATACAATGAGGAAACCAAGGCTCAAGAGCATCTGTCTCCTGCCTACTTCCTTCTGGTGACTCAATAAGTGCAAACTCAACCCCAGGGTTGCATTCCTTCAATCCCTAGTGTGACTTCTAGGATCAGAATGAGATGCTTAAGAGAGCCCATGTTTACTTCATATCAGTTTATTTGCCAGTGCTGTCTCCACTCCTCATTTCCCCAGAGTCCTAGGTCTCACATTCTTTGTTACCCCTGACACAGTACTAAATTTAAATATTGTACTTTTGGGTTGTTTGTTTGTTTGTTTGCTTAACCTATTCTTTCATCACCTACCAAAATCAAGATGAGCTCAAAAGGAGGAATTTTTTTTTTTTTTTTTTTTTTTTTTTTTGCCCAAGGGTACATGATGGTTCAGGGCACACACTACTGAGTGGAGCTTAGTGAGGCAGATAATAGTGTGAAGAATTTATAAGTGCAAAGCTGTTTGCCTCGTGGCAGCTTGGAAGTGGAACAGGAGCAGGAAGGCACTGGTCCCAAACAATACCACTTCCTCCAACTAGGCTCTTCTTCCACCTTCCGAAAGGGCCACAGGCCAGGTATGAAGCTGCCAAAATCACATGGGCCTTTAGGGACAATTTGTATCCAAACTTTAGCACTATCCAAATAAATAAATAAATAAATAAATAAATAAATAAATAAACAAACAAACAAATAAATAAATAAATACAATTTTCAACAGGTGACTCCCGCGCTGGTGGGATGGAGCAGTAGGTAAGATGCCTACCACACAATCCTGAGAACTGGAGTTCAGCTCCTGGATCTCAGAGTAAAAGGAGCAAATTGACTTTTAAAATTATCCCCTGACTTCCACGTACACATCACACATACACACATAACACATTAAAATCAGTTGTTTAATTGGCTTCTTTTCTAGACTCTGTTATGGAGTAAATTCCCTAAAGATTCTTTGTAGAAATTGCTATCATTTATAATAGATGTAAGAATTATAAGCTTCCAGGAGGGTCGCTCACTTTTAGTTTATTCCCCATTTATCAGGAAGCAAAGCTCCGAGACTTCCCATGTATTTTGATAATTGACTCACAAGAGACTAGAGACCTCCTTCCAGATGGGAGGCTTGGAGAAATATCTTATGTCCATCTACTTGCCCGACAAAAGCAGCTGGATGAGAAGTCCCTTACTCTCTGAGACCCCAGTGAAGAAAGCACGGTGAGTACCACACTCCTCTGTAGAAGGATGCTTGATGCCTCTTAGTTAGAATGATTACAGTCTGCTCTCAATCTTGTTTATGGAGGTTACCCTTTGTACCAAGAAAAGGGACCTCTTGAAATTTGTTATATATATATAACAAAAAAACAAAACCTTCATATAACATCTGGGCTTCAGCTGACGCTATTGCCACTAGCAATTTACCCTCCTTTGAACTTAAATTAAAATCTCAATGCTGATTTCTTTTTTTATGAAAAAGCCTCCACAGAAAATATAATTACTGTAATGAAGATTCATTGCTCCTCTTCGGGGATGTATGGCAACTATTCTGTTCAATTTGCTGTGGAATGTCACAGTAAAATGATGGGGATAACCCCTGAAAAAACAACCACCAAAGATAATTCATAATCAGAGCATATGAAACAGAGTGGGAGGGGAGACAATTATCTGCTCGGGCTAAATATTGTGGGTGCCTCACACAGAAGCACTCTCTGGCAGCCAGCTGAACCAGGACTCCATCAAAGAAAGCATTTTTGCTTTCTATTCTATTAATGGTGTCTCGTAATAAAATAATAATTTGCATTTCTATGGAGCCTTTCATCTCACAGGACTTTATAGATTATAAATTATTTAGCTTTCATATGTGTGGGGGAGGTCAGTTTCTTTACTTGCTAACCCAAGGCAGGAGTGAGGTAAATGACCTCATGGAGGACACAGGTCAGGAAAGGTCATGCAGGATAACTTCCTCTCTTCTCCTCTGGGTCTATTGTCTTACTCATCCAAAGAGTTGTTTCCTTTTCAACTCTGACCAGAATCACCCCATCACTATATGACATAAAAAAATTACATAGCCAAATAAGAATCTTTGGAAAACATCTCTATCTGGGAACTCTTTCTTTCCTGATTTATCTTCATTATTAATGAATGTTACATCTGTTTTATTCCTAACTGTTCATATGGGTGAAAACTGACTAAAAACTGGGACTTTCATTCCAGACACCATTCAACATGAGACACAAGTATCTATCCCCTCCATATAGTCCTGATTTATAAGAGACACACACCGCTTAAGGTTTGTGTCTTTAGTTTAGCTGTATCTGAATGGAGAGCAGAATATTATTGTCAGACATAATTTTGCATTCAAATTTCCTTGAGTAGGCATCCCCACTGAGCCTGAGGTAAGATCTATGAAGCCAGGTATGAGGAGAGGTTAGGAGGGAGAGTAGACAATTCTGTCCCAGTTTACAAGGCCAAGGAAGAAAACCTATAATTTAGTGAGCATAACAATTCAGAATTAAGTATTAAGGGTTCTTTTCATCTTTAAGCCATCTTCCATGTTAAAATAATTTATTGAAAGGCCATTAGGTTGAAAAGACTCCAGCACCTTGAATTCCCATATAATCAAGCTGAATACCAACCCAGCATTAAGAGTAAAATGAGGCTTACACTTAACTAATCAGAAACCATCACATAACATCTAAAAAATGACTAGAAATGAAACCACTAACTAGATACTTTTTATCTGAACCATCAAATATTTTCTTTCACATCCTTCCACTAATCATATTCATTTGTTGATTTGGGGCTTTGTTTGGTTGGGTTTTTGATACATGGTTCTGCTATATAGGTTAGGCTAACCTACATTGCTCAGGTTAACCTTGAACTCCAGGCAATCCTCCTGCCACTGTTTCAAAAGCTAGAGATTTCATAAGCATCTCTTTTTGAATCAAGTAGTTAGTGTTATATTCTCATAGTCTCGTGTGATTTAACAGAAACCTTTTGAAGACTTTCGTATCTAGATACAGTACATGTTTCCTATTTGCATTAACCATACTGTACTACATGAGGCTATTTAATGCAAGTAATAGTTTGTGTTAAGAATAGTCCTGTGCCGTTACCTCTCCTTACCTTTTCTCCCGATCACATTAGATCCCTCTGTTCTCTGACTCTATTTTGCTTCTGCTTCCATGTCATCTGTCAACATGAATTTTCAAGTGAAGAAGCAGCCTACAGAATGGAAGAAAATCTTTGTTAGAACGCAAGAAGGTAAACCCAAATGCCTCATGGAAGCCTTCCCCTCTGGCCCTTCTTCTGGGGCCCTGAGCACTGAGGGCCAGCACATCTAACTGTGGGGCAATCATTGGATGCTCAAACAACTATTTATTTTAGATGTATTATGTGTATCGATTTGTGTGTGTGTGTGCGTGTGTGTGTGTGTGTGTGTGTGCGTGCGTGCGTGCGTGCGTGCGTGCGTGCGTGCGCGCGTGCGTGCGTGCATGCGTGCGTGCGTGCGTGCGTGTGTGTGTGCGCGCGTGTGTGTGTGTGTGTGTGTGTGCGTGCGTGCGTGCGTGTGTGCGTGCGTGCGTGTGTGTGTGTGTGTGCGTGTGCGTGCGTGTGTGTGTGTGTGCGCGTGTGTGTGTGTGTGTGTGTGCGTGCGTGTGTGTGTGTGTGTGTGCGTGTGTGTGTGTGTGTGTGCGTGCGTGTGTGTGTGTGTGTGTGTGCGCGTGTGTGTGTGTGTGTGTGTGTGCGCGTGTGTGTGTGTGTGTGTGTGTGTGTGTGTGTGTGTGCGCGTGCGTGCGTGTGTGTGCGCGTGTGTGTGTGTGTGTGTGTGTGTGTGCGTGCGTGTGTGTGTGTGTGTGTGTGTGTGCGTGTGTGCGTGTGTGTGTGTGTGTGTGTGTGACATGCCATGATGTGCATGCTAGTGTCGGAAGATGACTTACTGGACTCCTCTCCTTCCATTATGTGAGGCCCAGAGATTGAACTCAGGACAACTTTCAGGATTGAATTTCAGGACAACTTTCCTGAAGGACATTTTCCTGCGAAGCAGTTTGACAGTGGCTTTCAGCTTGGCAGCAAGCTCCATTAGCCACTGAGACACTTCAGCCACTCCCCTAGTTGGTTAAAATTTAAATGTTACCATATTTACCTCTTAATATGCCCCAAATGTTGTTTTATTGGAGTTGAAGATTTTCATTTAATTCCAACTTCAACAGATCGTCTTCCAAGAAGTAATTTTACTCTCGTAGATTTTCTTTCTATACAACAAAGTATACTCTCAGGTATTGCATATCAAATCCAGCCTCTTAGGACTTTCACTGTTAACCTCATTTTGTTTGGAAGCTATTTCTGGGATCTCACTCCATCCTCCTCTTTACTCCCCTGGCCTGTGTGGTTCATTGAGAGCGTGGTGATGTGACATAAGGAGCATAGTACAGAAAACAGGCAGGACATATCACAGAGTCAAGTGAGATACTCTCAACGTGTGATGGGGAGTCATCTCAAGAGGGAACATTGCAAAGGAAAGCACTTTCAGAGGTGAGAATGGACATGGACCAGAGAGAATGGTGTCCTGTCTACATGCTTTAGTGGAATATCTACAGTTTCTTAATATTTCAGGACAACTTTCCTGAAGGACATTTTCCTGCGAAGCAGTTTGACAGTCTCCTTTGCGTTACCTCTTAAGGCAGGGAACAATGGTATGTTGTTTTTTGGTTTTGTTTTTTAAATCATCATCTGATAGTCTTTGGAGTGGTTTTGAATGCCATATCATTACAAAAGACAAGAAATTTAGGAGTCAGATCTCATTCTTTTGAGCAATAATCAAAGTCTTGCAGATTTAGCTCTTGTTTTGACAAGCTGTTGATTATGAAGGGGTCTGTCCTCAATAACCTCAAGGATGCTAATATCTGACTAGCCAGCTAGCTGACAATAATGTTATTTTTTGAGTTATCTGATATGCAACTATTGACTAGAATAAACTAAATAATAGTGCTTATCGCATCATCGCTTGAATTAGAAGGGAGGATCCACGTTGGGGACAAATGCCAGAATCAAAGTCTGGTGTCTCCAGAGAACAGGAACAAAGAAATTCTGCTGTATCAATGTTTACTGTTAAAGGGAATTTAATCAGAGTGCAATTGATATCGTAAGAACAATTTCTTGGTTGCATATGACTATATTTATCTGAAGGCATTACGTACACACACACACACACACAAAATAAGGGAGCAAAACACCACAGAGCAGCTTCTGCTTCTATTGCCATCCGGACTCCTCCCCCACTGTGTTATGAGAAACATCAGGGTCTCCACATTCTGAATGGTGCTCACAGGAAGTTGCTTTGTTTAGAACACAAAAATCACTCATGGTCCAGCTGCTTTCCCTGCTGGACAAAAAATGCTTCAGAGATGATGTAATGAAATGTATTTGAATAAAGTCCTTATACTGGTGGGAACTATTTTAAACTGAAAGGAAAGAATTTCTCTTCAGTGATGATCTCTTGCTCCTCTGAATGCACTTGAAGAATTCTTCTATATCTACTGTTTTTACAACAACTGAACCCTGCAACCTAGCAGGATTGAATTTAGTCCAATGATATAAAATGCAATTATGCATGGCTCTGGGGGAGCCTTCTCACCCTGTCATTCTTCCACACCATCAACACTGAACTGTGATTTGCTGGAATATTTGGTTTTATGCCATTGTAGATTGCTCTCCTTAGCTGTGGAATTTCTGGATTCATTTATTATTTATAAATAGTGCTATGTGTTCTGCCTAGAAGTGCTCATTGTACTTGGGTGGCTTGGGAGTCCTCTCTGGTGAAGTCAGTCTTTGATTTCATCAGGTAGTACTCCCATCCTAGACTAAATACACTTAGCAACAGGTCAATTCGATAATCTCTTATATGGTATCACCCAAAACAGTGACATATATTTACTTCACTTTCCCAGATCCATTCTTTAGCCAGTTACTTAATTTTCTCACCATCATTAACCTTCTATGTAGTAATGTTATGCAAGAATATAATTCTTATCTATTTATTTGTATGAATATGAATCCTATCACACAAAGAGCAGCATAAGAAAATAAATATGGAGCACTTTGACCAATGCACTGAACAAAATTCATACCTGTCATTCTCCCTTTCTGTCTCTGTCTCTGTCTCTGTCTCTCACTGTCTCTCTCTCTCTCTCTCTCTCTCTCTCTCTCACACACACACACACACACACACACATACATACAGAAGGTGCATAGAACGCAAGTCCCAGGAGTGTCTCTAATCTAATTCAACACTAAAAGCCCACTACTAAAGTATGTGGCCAGCACACAGGATGCAAGGCTTCCTGTGTGCACTTTCCACCACATCCCTGTATCTAGTTTGTCAAGGAAGAAGCTGTGTGGAAGATAAGTATCCATCACTGTTATCTGAGGTCTTATCTCTAGCAGGCAAAAGGTGCAGTCGGTCTGTGGTTCCTAATGAGTAGCTCTAACTTAAGGGGCCAATCTTTATCTACTAAGTCAAGTACTCTGAAAATGTACCTGATGCCAGAATCCTCTCTTAACAAACTATCTACGTGATTCCTTTAGAGTCACAAGCTGAGTATAGGAATACCCACTGAAATTTTTAACTTCTTGTGTTGCAGAACAAAGAACTGGACCAGGAGCACACAGACAGTGACTAAAACAATTTATTAAGAATGAAGAAATCAGCCCCAAAGAAAGGGGAGGGCTAGAGAACTGGGTCTGGTCCAATGCTCAAATCCTGGGTCTTTCCTTTCCAACAGAAACACATACCAGGATTTTCTATGTCAGTAAGTAGAACTTACTTTTCATGACATGTGTACATTGCTTTCTTTGGGATTGCATCCCTTGTCTCTTATACAGAGCCCTGATGGGACAAGTTTCTGCAAAGTGGTTCCTTTCGCACATTAACCTTGATACTTTTCTTCTATCTATGCTTTACACTCTTGCTTCAACCAGGAGAAACTGTAAGGTTCTGGAAAGAAAGAACTAAAATTACTTTCAGCAAGAAACTTCCTAATAGGAGTCCCAGAACTAAATGATATTTAAACATGACTAGATATTCTAAGAACTAGAGCCACTGTTAACTCTTTCTCTTTTTGAAAAAGAAAAAATACGACTCTTAGCACCAAGAAGTAGAAATGTAGGTTCAGTGGAACATCAGCATAAAACAAGCAAACAACAACAACAAAAACAAAGAAAAAAAAGTTATACGTAGGTTTCCATGGAAGCTCTTATTCTGGTGGTTTGGGTTGTTAAGAATGATACATAAACTGCTTCATTCTTGAGTCTTCATGGACCATTATGGTTTCAATGTAAATGTTTCTCACAAGCACATGTGTGTGAACAATTGCTCTACAGCTAGGAGCAGTGCTGTCATGAGAAATTGGGAAGCTGTGGAATCTATTTTCTGATTACAGGAAATAGATTACCTGGGAAGGGAGGCTCAGGCCTTGAGAATAACAGCTAAACCCCTTTCTATTAAAAATATTTATATTTATGAGTCATGTGATATACAAGCACATGGTTTTAGCTCTCTCTTTCTACCATGTAGCAGTCAACCATGATATTTTCCCCACCATGATACCACCTCAAAAAATTAGCACAAATCAGTATCACCTTCCTTCAGCTGCTTATCTTCCAATATTTCCTATTTATTGAATGGTTGTTCAAATACATGTATAAATCCTGACTCTTTTGTTCATCTCATTATTGCCAGTTAATCTCCAGGCCTCTAAACCTTTGAAGTTCACATATTGAAGGAAAGGTTTTCTTTGAACAGAAGTTGTGTGCCTTGGGCTGTTAATCTGAATTATGTTTACACCAATATGCCTTTTGATACGTTAATTGGGGGATACTCATGTGTAGGAGGTTTAGGAATAACACTTCTCTGTAAGGAGAGTGAAGGAACTAGAAATCTATAAGAAGCATTTCATCTTGGGCTAGGGACTTGGCTCAGACTCGAAAAGCTCTTACTGTGTAAGCCTTGTGGCCTGAATTCAATCTCTGGAACCCATAGAAAAAATGGAAGCACAGAATCAACTTCACAAAGATGTCCTTTAACCTTCAAATACACACCAGGGCATGGGCACTACATACTAACACTGTACACACAATGTTAATAAGAAGCAATTCATCTCATCTCCTTAATAACTTGCAAAAGAGATATTGACCACATTGTCTTGTTAATGAGGGAGAAAGTGGAGAGAAAGCAGATTCAAGCTATTGACAATAAGGAGTAGACCTAGATTCCCATCCAGAGAAGAAGGTAACTGAGGTAGAGAGTTTGATGTACAGGAAGGCATGAGAAAGAGATTGATGTTGAGGCTAATAGGCAGAGGAAACAAAATTGCTGTGGTGTCCATGAGACAGGTGAGCTGTCCAGTGCAAATGGCAGACTCCAAGCTAGATGAAATAAGTAGGATTACAACTTCATTTTTTAGAGCCTGTGAAACTTCTAGAAGGTCACCAAACCCAAGAAAAGTGTTGCTTTCCTTCTCTTCATGATTTGAATGCAAACTGCCTCCAATGGGTGCATGTGATTGGTCCTCAGTGGGTGATGCTCCTTGACAGACTGTGGATCCTCTGGGTGCTGTTCCTATCTGGTAAGCACAAGACATTAAAGGTGATACTTTGATTCTTGCTTCACCATGTTTGAAGTACTCTGCTCTCCATTCCCACATCCATTGAACTAGTTTTCCATGCCTTCCTGCCAATGATGAACTTCCTCTCTGAAACCATGAGCCAAAATAAATCTTTTTGACCCTTAAGTTGCTTTTGTATAGTTTTGTAGTCAGAGGAATGAGAAAAATAACCAATGTATTTATTTGTAGAAATTGGATAAAGTTAGGAGCCTGAGTTTGTATTTAGACTGAGGTACAATGACACGTGTAATGTTCTAAGTATAATGTGACTCCCTAACACATTCCTGTCTTCTCAGTGAGCTCTCAGCAGGCCTGTCACACAGAGTCCACAATCAGCAACAAGCAGGATGCACTCCATCAGTGAGACTGTGGAGGTATTTACAAATCTGACAGCCAAAGAACAAACACCAAGAGGTCATAGACATTCCTCAAGATGGATCTTCCAGCTCTTTTAGTTCAGGCCTACGAGTTCTCAGGATTTGAGGATACAAGAGGCATGATGTCTGCTTTCCCCCAAGGGGTTGATTTTTCTATAAAGAGAAAACTATGAGGTTAGCACGCAATGTGTCGGCTTACTCATCTGCCAAGGGAGGCAAATTCTAGTGGGAGTTTTGCCCATAGGATTTCAATACACAATTTATGGGTAATGTCTTGTGAAAATAAATGAGTTACAGTTTATACACACATACACACACTACACACACAAACAAAAACCCCAATAACAACAACAACATAATGGTTTTAACAGGCCTCTTATCACCTGAAATGGTTCAAATTATCTATAGACAGAAGTATAAGGAGAGGTGAAATTGACATCTGATGACTGCGAATAAAACAACCATTTGTATGGTTCCTTTTAGATCTGTATGAGTTCATCCATCTGGCAATTCTGCCTTGGGAATGAGCCAGCTGGGTGAAAGGAAGAGGACTTAACTTCCTTGTCCTGCACCTCGGGATATCCCCACAATGTGACCTTGATCCTTTTCTCTACATGACTCAGCCATATGGGTTGAAATGCACTGCGTATAATTGTCTTTCCAGACCTTTCCCTTGCAGAGGCTCATACAAAGTCTTCAAGAAGGTTTGTCTTCAAACAGCGTTCAAGCACAGAGACACATCGCTACTACTATTGGCTACCCATGGTATTTCATCTAGCCATGGGAGCATTGAGAATAGTAGAAAGTAAGACCACAGGGATTTGACATTACTTTTTAATATAGAGTGTAGGATCCATCCCCTGATGGGAAATCTGAATACTCATCCAGTGACATCATCTGAGGAGTTGATTATATGTCACTTGAGAAATATCTCATGTCCTACCTATTTCCCAATATGTATAATTCCTCTAGTAGAATTACTCCTCTGCCTTGGACTACCTCCATAGCACTTAGGTTAAAGTCAATATAACCACACTACCATTGAGTCATGTCCTGCTTTCTATCCAACAAGATAAGAATAAGACTCCTGAAAGGCAGGAAATGAGGTAAGCAAGTATGTGTTAACCTTCACATTAGTTAACTGTTCTCATCATGACCAATATATGTCAGAAACAACTTTTCATAAAAATCTGTATGTGTGTGGTGCATGCACATTTGGAGAAAAGAGGTTGACATTGGTTATCTTTCTCTATCACTCATTACCTTATTTGAGGGAGTGGTAACAAAGTCTCTCACTGACCCTTGATCTGGATGTTTGGCTAAGCTTACTGAACAGTGAACTCCTGGAGTCCACTTGTCTCTGACTCCTAATTAGGTTGGAAATATGTGCTGCTATGCCTGGCCTTTCCATGGGTGATAGAGATCTAAATTCCAAGTCCTTATGTTTATATAGCAACCAAGCACTTTACCCACTGAGTCATCACTCCAGCCTGACATAAACAACCTAAAGTAAGGGTTTATTTTTGCTCAGGATTTCAGAGGACTCAAGCACTTCATAACAATGTGGCATGTGGCAAACGCTTTTTTACATGAGGGCTGTCACAGTTTTAATTGCCTAGTAGACATAATTTAGAATCACTTGAGAAGAGAGGTTCAATTAGAAATCTTCTAAATCTGTTTTCCTGTGGGCATGTCTATGAGGGTCTTAATTATTAATTAATATAGAAAGACCTAGTCTACAGTGGGTGGCACCATGCTATAGCCAGGAGGTTCTGTCTGTGTAAGTGTAGCAAGGGTGCTGAGCATGAAGAATCATGTTTACACTGATACTTTCTCTGCTCTTGAATGTGGATGGGATGTGATTAGCTATTTTAAATTCCTGCCACCTTGCCTTCTTTTTTATGATGGATTGTAACCAGGAACTGTGAACTAAATAAACTCTTTTTCCCCTAAGTGATTTTTTTTTTGGCTAGGTTATTGGTATAGCAACAAAAAAATTTGAGCTAGAACAATACCTAACCAAATAGTGGAGGAAATGAGATGAGAATCAAGGGTGGTGAGTATCTCCATAGTAACCTATTTCCACAACTCAGGTACCAATCTATAAAAACTTCTAGCCTTCAGCATGGTGCTACAAACATTGGATTACATGTTAAAATCTTGACCTCATGGGGAGAACATTACAGAGAAAAACCATCATAATGTCTCAGATACAAGGCAGATACAGGACCATTAACTAAATCAGAAGCACTTGAGAAACTTTGTCTTTTCTGCATATCACAGCATAGTAACATTCAGATAGGTTTGGATGACTCATTTTAGTTTTATGTACCAAAGTCAGAGCTATACCCTGTCCACCGCTGGAGTAGTGAGTGAGGAAGGTTGTGCTATACCAGAAATGCATGTCTGCTTATGGACAGTTCTACAAAGATGCCTTTCAGCCTTCATGTACAGTGTAAGGAGACAAGCTAGGGCAAGGCAAACATTCACGATCACCCACTCAATGGACTTGCCTTTCCCTAGAGCATACAAGACATAGTAAAGGCTTCTGTAGAACTCTGCATGACAGAAACATTTCCCAAAACTCATCCTCCGCCTTTTTGCAGAAAACCACAAAAATGTCCCATGAGACCCACTGAATATGAAAGTATTGAATACGAGAGAGAGAGAGAGAGAGAGAGAGAGAGAGAGAGAGAGAGAGAGAGAGAGAGAGAGGGAGGGAGGGAGGGAGGGAGGGAGGGAGGGAGGGAGGAAGGAAGGAAGGAAGGAAGGAAGGAAGGAAGGAAGGAAGGAAGGAAGGAAGGAAGATTATATGGTCATGCATATGGAAACCAGAAATGTTGTCTACATTCTTTAATATGAGGCCTATCATTCACCTGAGGCTCACTAATTAGGCTACCCTGGCTAGCCCTCAGGATCCACCTATCTCTGCTACATTAGCAAAGGGATTGCAAAAGCATGCCTTCACCATGCCCATAATTTTCATTTAGGTTCTGGCAATCCTACTTGGATCTCTGTGCTTATAAGGCAGCTGCTTTACTGATTGACCCACCTCCAGCCCCCTGGCCCAGGCTCTAATCAAACTTGTTAATATGTTGTCTAAGGTCTTTTCAGAAGTATGAGGTTTTGACCTGATGCTTTGTCATAGTCATGGCAGTGGAGCCATTTGGACATTAGTCAGAGTATATCCACTAAGATTACACACCACACACACACACACAAAGAAATTTATATATAATTTTAGCACCAAGTGCAGGATCCTGAGAAGTTTATGGAAAATATCTAATGGAAAATAATTTGTCCCTAATGATCCTCATCTCTTCTGTATAATCCTTTGTTATTTATTACAGTATTGAGAGTTGTCACTTTTGAGATTAGGTTATGATTAGGTTTTGCCTCCTTTTGTCTCTCCCTGGCTTTCTTCTATGCCTTATCTATTAGAGGATCCACTGGGTGAGGACAATAGGGTTGTCTCAGCTAACAGTCTAGATTTTACTAATTTAGACTGGAGATAAGTCTACCAATCCTGGAGAAACAATCCTGGCTATATCCATGGAAGGGAGCTCAGAAGCAGAGGACATTGAAGTAGAACTTTCCAACGAGAACTCCACCCTAATTGTGAGCCTCTAAGGAGCCCTGGGCCAGCTTGGCTCCACAAAGAGTCATGTTCTACAAAATATGTCAGATGATAAATGTGTGTTGTTTCAAGCTGCCAATACTGAGACAACATATTGCACAGTGGGAGATAACCAGTAAGCCAACACACTGGTCTGTTTCATATTAGAAGCCACCCTAAGTATTTTTTTCTTCTGTTTTCTTCAACAAGATTGCCATCAGCCTTTCTCTGTGACTGTCTGATTCTATTTTTCAACATCAAGAAAATTTCTGTCAGGCCCTCTGAAGATTCTGATTACTTCAGTTCATATTGAATTTTTCATCTACAAGGCACAGACAGTATCTATTGTCTTGACAAGGCCAAAGTCACTTTGAGCACTCATTCCTGACCTTTGAATACCATAGCACAAAGTAGCTACATGTGGGATTGACTGACAGCAATGTTAGATGTGGGACTCAGAACCATGCGTATGCTAAGTACTCATCTACTGAGCTACATCTTCAACCCTTTGTTATTGTTGCTATAATTACTTTCATTTTGGAGCAGAGTCTTGCTAAATTCTGCAGGCTGTACATGAATCCTCTGGGTAGACTACATGGGCTTGTAAGGTGAGATCTTTCTGCTTGAGCTGCCCAATTAATGGAGTTTACCATCATGTGCCATCATGGGTTTTTTGTTTCCATTTTTGTTTTTATACTTTCTGTGTTCATCACAACTCTATGACTTCCCTCTAATTCTTGTTTTGAATATTTTGAGAACATGATGCATTGATACTTATTATATTCGCTGTACTATACAATAGACCTCTTGAATTTACTCTTCTAATCTAACTGTAAATTTGTTGATTTGACCAACATTCCTCCATCTTTCCAAAACCGTACTCATGAAGAGGTCAGCTCAGGAACTTTAGAAAATTCTACAGGACCCCTCCCCTCTGGAAGGGAGGGACTAATTACATTCCTCAGACCACAGGGAGGAGGAACCGACCACCAGATCTCATAGGCACATTCTGCTATCATTGGCCACCCACCTCATTCCCTATAGACCAATTAGTTTAAAAGTCATACTTTTCTGCGAATCACATTGTGCCTAATGGCTGCTACTTGTAGAACTGTATGGCTCGCTGGACAGGCTACGCATGGCCTTTCTCTCTCTCCATGTGCAGGGCGACCTCAACATGTTGAAACAATAAATCCCTCTTGCTATTTGCATTGATTCCCATCTCTGTGTCATTCACTCAGGGAGTCCCTACTAACCTAAGGCTCGCCAGAGTCTTACATTCACAACCACTATAACTACCACTCTGATATTGCATTCATAAGTTCAACATTTTCAGATATCTCCTATAAGTGGGGTTATGTAGAAGTTATCTTTCTACATTAAATTGAACAGTATATATCCATTATCCAGTTATCTGTTCTTTCATTCTTTCATACCTCTGCTCATTCCATACTCTGCCTAATTTAAAAAGTGCTGCTGTAAGAAACATGGGCTTGTGGATATCTCTTTGACATATGAACATCTATTTCTTGGGGGTAGATTCCCAGAAATGATATTTCATGATCCAGGAAGTGTTTAATCACAAACAGATGAATTGTCGTCATCAGCAGGAATCACATTTCTTTAGAAGCAAAACAGGAGGAGAACAGAGATTAGAATTTGGGTGAGGATTAGTTGTCCAAATAAGGCAATTATAGGGCTAAGAACAAGGAGCAAAGGGCAGACAACAACTGGAAATCAGGAGCAGAAAAACCATGAGGCAGGAAGCAGTTAGTTTGAGTGTGGGATATAGAACTTGAGGAGACTAGCAATGACGGAAGTGGGAGTGATGTTTGCTGGACTGGCTCAACTTTCCTCTGAGAATACCTCTGTTGATCTCAAAGGGAAAATGTTTAGTACACTGTGTGTGTGTGTGTGTGTGTGTGTGTGTGTGTGTGTGTGTGTGTGTGTGAATGTTGAACTTCACTTTAATTTAGTAATGGCTCCCAAGGGAATGGGCAGCTGGTAAAATGGAGTGCTTTGAAATTCCCTTGGTAAATATTCCAGAATATGGAAATAGAATCCTTGCTCATTCCTTGCCTTCTTGGCACTCTTTAAAAACAAAAAGAATATTTATATCTATGACTAACGGTTCATTTATAGACTCAGCCCTACTCCTCAAGCTATAGAGTGATTTTTAAAATGTGCGAAAATGTTAAAAGTCAGTTTATTTTGATGACTACTTAGGCTGAGTTTGCATTCAGTTTAGCAAAGCAAAACAACATGTTCAATAGGAATGCAAAGGTATTATAAACAACCTAATAAGCACAAGGTTGTTTTCATTTGGTTCATATTAAAAGCAGACTTAAAGAATTATGTAAATCCATACTTAATACCAAATATGTTTATGTATGTACATTGCATTGTCAATTCATAAATATTAAGAAGCTTTCTGAATAAGCTACCTTACTGCCTCCTAGAAGGTGTAATTCTAACTATGTAACAGTTTAGACAAGCCAGGCTTAGTCAAGTTGTATCTATATACATAAGCACCTTTTTCTACATTAATTTAACAGACTAGAAATCAGTAAATACAGTTGTTTTGGATTTTGGTTGTTGCTGTTGTAGTGTTTACAATGGTAAATTACTGATCTGACCAAAGTCCTTGTTGGTCTGTAGTGTGCGTTGTTACCAAGAAGACAGTGAGAAAAGGGGAGCCCAACAGTCAGTCATTTTAGACTGCTGGCTGATTTCCCTAATAGAATTTAAATTCAGACATTTTAGAGAATGGGTTCTATTTATACTGGCTACAACCAGTTTATAAGAAAAGACATAACAACATAGAAAGAGATTTGGTTATTTTTTTCAGTGTAGCCAATAATTTGAGACACTGCCGCCAACATTATTGAAGGTTGACTCATCTTGTTTTGTGACCAGGGCAACCCCTTCATCATCCTTAATGTCTACATACTCTTAGCGGTGCTGTTCTCTTCAAGTTAATTTAGACAGAACTCCTAAAGGAAGAGTGAATGTAATACATTAAGTATTGAAGCAAAATGGAAATGATCTGGAATAGAAAAACTAAAGCGTGTGGACAGAAAGAACAGTTCCTCTCATACAGTCAAAGTGGAACTGAGAGCGTTAGTGAAACTGGGAGATGCTAAGCTTTAGATTTCAGGCTGTATTTTCTTTACTTTGCAGTTTAAATAAGCATCCTGCATGCAGATGGATAGGGTTTGTAATTCGATTGGAATGTTGTGACTACACCTGTTGTTCTTATTATGAATGCCTAATTCTTACTTGAAACTGTTTGTCACAATAATATCCTGTAGCAAAGACTTATACCAGGTAATTGCTTGGCATGTAAACAGTACAATGCTCCTCTTAGCTGTTTTAAATGGGATGTCTTCTAATTTTATCACCTCCCTTTTGTTCATATATTACCCGAAAGGTAAATAAGAACCAGGGAGAAGCCTCCATTTGTTATCATCCCTTCTACTGTAATCTGAAATTAACAAGCAATACTTAATGCTCGCCATTTCTCTGGGCTTATAAACATCAGCTCCCATTGTTTTCACACAAAGTGAAAAGAATATTGAGTTGAGACTTTTGCTGTGAATACTCGGAGCTGGGTTTGTGAAATGCTCCTCTGATACTACACCGAAGAGAGTACTGTCCTCTTCATATTGTGTTTCACCCTGAGTTGCTCAGTGCTCACCCGGCAGGGACAGAGCGTAGAGGTGTGGTTATTACCATCCTTGTTCTTGAGACTCTTAAAACCTAGCAGAAAAAAAATCAAGAAAAGAATAGGTTTATCTGGGGGTACAATTTGGGGTATATTCCCCACATGGTGAGAGTGGCTGGTTACATTGTATTTCCAGTCAGGAAGCGGAGAAAGATGAACACCAGTCACTGGCACTCAGATGTAGCTTTCCTTCCATTCTCTGGAACTACACACAGCCTTGGAAATGGTGGCTCACATATTTAGTGTGTGTCTTCTTACCTTAATTAAAGTAATCTAGACACTACCTCCCCGACACCCCCAGAAAGTTGTCTCCAAGATTGATCTAGATCATGTCAAATTGACAATCAAGATTAGCATCATCAGAGGCAAGTGTGGACTTCACTCTGTTCTCTTTCCTTTTCTATTTCTCCCCTCCCTGTTTCTTTCTCCATCTTTTCATCCTCCTACCTTCCAACATTGACAGAAGAATCCCTATGAGCAATGCACTCACTTCATAATTAACAAATATTAAAAATTAGAAAAATAAGCATTTAGGACATTGAATACCTTATCTGTTGTTGTGCATCTAACAAGTTGAAAGTTTGGGATTTAATGACTATTGTCTGTCCCTACATAGCACATATTGTTACCCATTCACTTTATATCCTTTGCAGTCTGACACACTCCAGCGAGAGCAATAATGTCACTGGAGACTATCTGGAGAGCATCCAGACAAGGGGCTCTTTCCCCAGAGTCAATTTTCTTACTCTTAGAGCTCCTTTAGCTACTTCACTGTGCCACTAGCAGAGGACATTACCACACTTCTCCTTAGGGCCAGCAGCCTTCTACACTTTGCAGCAACACTCATCTCCAAGGTTGGGTGGGGGGGGCGTGCTCACTTTAAAGGCTTTCAGATAACAAAGGCATCACTTGAAAGTGGGGACTGAGCCTGGGAAAGCTGAGCTTTTGTTAGGGGTTGATCTGATGGAGCCTTGAAGGTCTGTGCTGATGTGGAAGGAGATGTGAATTAGCACAATACTGAACAAGATGTGCACATCCACGAAGCTTTGCTCAAAACCAGGAAGGTTCTGGAACCCATGCACAGCCTCAGATCAGTTGTCTTGTGAAAGCACAGTTTCATCATTGCATGTAGACGTAAATAGCCTACTCATCTCCATAATGACTTCATTTGGCCTCCGGGTAAGATATGTTTGTTTGAGTGGCCATGTAACATAGCATACGTATGGCACTCATCCCACACAGCCTCAGAATGCACAAAGTGGGATGTTAGAACACCTGGTATGGAGAAGACCATATGTTATTCCTGGAGTCAGTAAGTGTGAGATTCCTGTGTTAGGACACTGGTTAATTAGTGCCCCCCCCAAGGTAACAGTATTTGTCAATTAATATGATTAAGATTGTTATAGTCTCTTGACTTGTAAGGGTTGCACAAGGCCAGAAAAGGTTGTATACACCTGTCGTCTCAATAGTTTGGAACATGTGGCAGGAGGATTACCATGAGTTTGAAACCACCCTGGGTTTTATAGTGAGTACCAGTCCAGTGAAGTCTACATAGCAAGACCTTGTCTCAAATACAGGGAAAGGTACTACATGGTGTTTTCATTGAAACAAGGCGGAAACTAAGCAGTGTGTGATGTAATAATGCATGTGTCTTAGAGAACTGTTTCCATAGTTCTGTGCATCATCACTCCAGAGGGTTAGAATGTGCTAAGATGTGATTATTTCACTAGGTCATCCATGTACTTGTGAGCATAGTGTGTGTGTGTGTGTGTGTGTGTGTTTGTGTGTGTGTGTGGTGATGAGTGTATATATGCATTAATGTGTTCATTTATGTGTACATTTGCATGTTCATACATATGTCTATCACAGGCAGCGATTGTGAAAAGCTCCTAGATAATTTTGCAGTTCCCATTCCACAGTAAACATTTCTCCAAAGTCAAGTATAATATGAATTATGGTTAGAATTTATCTAAAATAAGTTTAGTTCATTAAATGATAAGCTTCTAGCAAGTAAATGCCAGGTGTTGTGCTAAATATTGCAGACTGTTTTCTTTAAAAAAAATGACATCACTTATAACTTTAAGATTTCTGAATCTTCAAAATATGTACTGAGACCCTGGCCTCCAGAATAACTATGTTTGGAGATGGGGTTGGGTGGGTGGTGTGGTCAAGAAGTGGAGTACTTTTGCATGGGATTCCTGTTTAAAATAAAACCTGGAATCCTTGTTTTCTTCCTGTCTCTGCTTTCCGATGCCCTCTGAGGACATAGCAAGAAGACCGCCCTCTGAAAACCAGGACTTTCATGACATTCTGAAACTGCTGTCTCTGACTTTGAACTTTCCAGACTGAAATTGTGAGCAAACTTTTTCCAATTGTTTAAACCACCCATTCTGAAGTATTTTGTTTCCATGATCTGATCCACACCTGCCATTCATTCTAAATCAGACTTCGTTATTTTTTTTTAACTCTCAAACTGTGTATACAAATCTTAACAAAAATAGTCTCCTAAATGCTAATTGACAAAGGAGAACCATGGAGTATGACTTGAAGCCTTGATTCTTAAAACCCAACAATCCAGACTCTGTGTTCCCCATTTCTAAACGAAGGGCAAGATATGAGTGCAGAAGAGGAACCCTCATTCCATGTGGTCTTAAAGCTGACTTTTAAAAATGTGGATGCTTATGAAATATAATTACTGCCAGCTCCCCTATTCATTCATGCCTTTCTTCCTTGTCCTTGCATGCATTAGGCATTCACTGGATGCTTGTGTTATCCTAGACAGTGTTCTAGTTGCTGATGGGTGTGCTACATCTTAATCCCTGTATGACATTGAAAGGACTCCAGTCAAAGAGGCTACAAAAGCTCAACAGCTGGTCATGGAATAACCAAGATTTGAACCTGAGTCATTAAGATGCCACCTTCTGTGCCCCTGGTTGACTAGATGAACACAATGACTTTCAAAATATCTCAAACTAGTAAGTCTAATTGGGATTCAAGGAAGATATCATCTGATTTATTTGCTATTTTAAAGGACATTGTACAACAGAGCATTCTGAACGTGCTGTATTAGAAAAAACAATTTAGCAAATTTTCACGCAGTCATAACTCGTCTTCAACAATTTTCAATGATTCCCTTGGTTGATACACAAATCTCCACCAATCTTTATTCTCCCTTTCAATAAATGAAATAAAAGAGCTTGCATTTGAAATCCCTGTTCTCCCTGTAATGTTGGAGCAGAGCACTAGTATCAAGATGCCTAAGCAGGATGGGACTCTCCCTGGAGTCAGGCATAAGCGTCTTATGACTGTCCTTTCTCCTTAGACGTCTTCCCATTTCCTGTGGTTTATATTCTCACCTCTATGTGCTAAATTTCTGCTTCATGCCTAAATTCATTCCCAAACTAGCCCACTCTTAAACCACCTTCTTAATTGTGCTCTGCATCTTATTTATTTATTTATTTATTTATTTATTTATTTATTTATGTGGCTGGAGTGTGTGTGTATGTGCACGTGTGTGTGATGTACACATTCTGGTGTATGCATGTGTGCAAACGAGTACACTTTCAAAGGCCAGAGCAAGATGTCAGCTATCCTGCTTTGTATCACTCTCCATTTTGTTGGTTTTGAGACAGTCTCTCACTGCAAGGCTACGTACCAGCAAGCTTCAGTGAGCCTCCCATCTCTGTCCACCTCAGAGCATGCTTTACAGGCATGTGAGGGCAAGCCTTGTAGGGCTAACTAGACTTATGCCAATGTGACACAAGCTAGAGTTATATGAAAGGAGGAACCCTCAACTGAGATTCCTCTGTAGAGCAATTTCTTAGTGATGGCTGAGGGAGGGTCCACCCCCTTGTAGAGGGTGCCATCCCTCACCCAATGGTCCTGAATGCTGTCAGCAAGCAGGCTGAGCAAGCCATGAGTAGTAAGCCAGTAAGCAGCACCATGGTCTCTCCATCAGTTCCTGCCTCCAGGTTCCTACCCTGTTTGAGTCCCTGTCCTGACTTCCTTTGGTGATGAACAACAATGTGAAGGAGTAAGCTGAATAAACCCTTTCCTCCCCAACTTACTTTTTGGTAATGCTAACCCTAAGACAATTTGGTAGAGTTGTTTGTTTCTTTGTTATGGTTGGTGGTTGTCTGTTTTTTGTTTGTTTGTTTGTTTTTTGTTTTCCTACCTGAGCTCTAAGATCCAAACCCAGGTCCCTATATTTAGACAGCCAGAATTTTTACCCACTGAGACATCTCACAGCTCCTCTATTGGAAATGAAAATGTGCTTGACTTCAGTCAAACTCCTGTTGATTCTGTAGAATCAAATGATACCTAAAAGCTCCTGATTGTGCCAGTAGGCCCTTGTAAGACTCAGTTTGTCACCTTTTCCTTCTACATCCACTTACCAACCCTTATTCAAAGAATCCTTTTCTTGAACAAAGAGGAAATATGCCCACTGAGCACAACTCTCAGACATCAAAGAGGGACATGATACCCTCTCTATCTTTCCTCTGTGTGTCACGGGGACATTTGATTGTATGGAATTCTTACACGTGTTCACGCGACCGGCCAGGAAGAACGCAACAAACCGGAATCTTCTGCGGCAAAAGCTTTATTGCTTACATCTTCAGGAGCCAGAGAGCAAGAGCGCTAGAGTGCAAGAGCCAGAGCAAGAGAGCAAAAAGAACAAGAAAGCAAGAGAAAGAATGGCAAAACCCCGTCCCTTTTAAGGAGAATTATCCTCCGCCTAGGACGTATTACTCCCTGATTGGCTGCAGCCCATTGGCCCAGTTGTCATCATGAGAAAGGCAGAACACATGGCGGGAAAACTGCCCCTGCACGTGTGCAGATTATGTTTACCACTTAGAACACAGCTGTCAGTGCCATCTTATAATGGCAAATGTGAGGGCGGCTTCCCACAGATCCCCCTTTTCTTTTAATAAGAGCAATAGGCCACCCATATTAATGAGAGTGGAGATAGAGGTCAAATCCCCAGTGTGCAGGTAAAGGAGCCATGTACAGGATTAGCTCTTAGGCTCACAGGCTTTTACCCAGAGCAACCCTGACCTGCTCCCGTGTCGTTTTTCCTGGGGAGAAGGACACTTGGACACTCAACCTTCTTGAAAGATGACATGTCTCCCTAGAATAGGCTCATATATGCCGCAGAGCCCTTCTATTGCAGTGCTTAGCCGTGCAACTCTCTCGGGCTGCTGAAGCACACTCACTCTATCCCGTGCAATGAGACTAGCCTCGTGGGGTGCAAGAGCTGAATGGCCAGCGACCTATTGCTTAAGCATAGATAACCATATATCAGGGGAAGCACCATGTTCTAGAGCTGCAAGTGCCTGGGCAATAACCACCTTGTCTCTCCTAGTTTGGGCCTTAAGCTTACAGACCAACCAGAGAAGCAACACTAATCCACAGCAAAGTATATCTCCAAATAATCCCACCCATACCCATTCTTTAAAGAAGGAAAATGCTGAGGAGATCCAATTGGGTAATCCTTTGATCAGGGACAGGTCCAAGCACGTGGAGTTGACCTGAATAATGGCAAGTCTCAATTCCCGAAGGGTCTGTTCAAATTCAGCCGTCCAATTCTGTAACATATACTGAGAAAGACTTTTTAACAAATTAGCTGCCCTAGTAAATTTCTCATACTGAATGGAAGTAACGGACAATCCCGGAAACTTTTGTTCACATCCCAGCTGAGCTATTTGCCATAATACATCTAGTTTTTCCTGGACAAGATCTATGCGTTGATTAATTTCTGCCCATGGAGCGTTTTTGGGATTGGAGGATGGCGGCCGCTAAGCCTGCATTGGTGAGAGGTCCCCCAAGCTCCCGACAAACCCTGAGCCAGTCTTGTAAACCTTTGTTCTTTCTTGGGGCTATGGCCGCTCTGCATTCCTGCGTGGCTTGCTCATAAATAAGCTATTCTACCAGAGGTGCGGCTTGCTCTGAATCTCCAAAAATACGCTCTGCTGCCTCTGTCATTCTGGCCACAAAATCTGAGAATGACTCCTGAGGTCTCTGGACGATCTTTGTTAGTTGTCCAGTGGCTTCACCTGCTCGGGAGAGCGCCTTCCAGGCCCTAATAGCCTTTTCATCTGATTCAGAACTATTAAGAACTGGCTCCTTGAGCTCATCTAGTGATGAGTATAGGCTCCTTCTCCTAGAAACCTCCGCTAATTGATCTTTTTTCTTTTCTTTCCTTCTAATCTCTCCCCAGGTATTCTTACCTGACCTAAACTTTTCCTCGGGTTCAAGACCCGTGGAAAGGCCTGTATACTTATTTTGTGTACCATATTTCCTCTTTGCTCCTACTCTCTTTCCCCGCTTTACTTCTGATAGATTGCCCTGAATTTCATCCAGAATTTTCAGCCCTGCCTTAACCACTTGATAACATGTGAAAAGGAACAAAAGGGCTTCTAACACTAGAGAAAGTTTAAGGCCAAACATACCTTGTAAAGCTATTTCCCACTTTACTTCTGATAGACTGTCTTGAATTTCCTTAGAAAGTTCAAGGCCAGACGTACCGTGTAAAGCTATTTCCCACTTTACTTCTGATAGACTGTCTTGAATTTCGTTAGAAAGTTCAAGACCAGACTTACCTTGTAAAGCTATACTTACGGGTACCCTGTTCCCCAGCTGAAGAGTTCTGAATTCACGCAGTTGAATCCTTCTCAACAGTCTGTTTTACGGGAACACTTCATTACCACCGTTCCCCAGCTGAAGAGTTCTGAATTCACACAGTTGAATCCTTCTCAACAGTCTGTTTTATGGGAACCTTTATGACCGTGACCCGCAGTTCTGGTTCCGGAATGAGGGATCTTCCTTGCGCCGGTGATGGTAACCGTCCCAGGTTTTCTCGTCCCAGGTCTTCTCATCCCGGGTTTCGGCACCAACTCTTACCCACGTTCGCGACCGGCCAGGAAGGACGCAACAAACCGGAATCTTCTGCGGCAAAAGCTTTATTGCTTACATCTTCAGGAGCCAGAGAGCAAGAGCGCTAGAGTGCAAGAGCCAGAGCAAGAGAGCAAAAAGAACAAGAAAGCAAGAGAAAGAATGGCAAAACCCCGTCCCTTTTAAGAATTATCCTCCGCCTAGGACGTATTACTCCCTGATTGGCTGCAGCCCATTGGCCCAGTTGTCATCACGAGAAAGGCAGAACACATGGCGGGAAAACTGCCCCTGCACGTGTGCAGATTATGTTTACCACTTAGAACACAGCTGTCAGTGCCATCTTATAATGGCAAATGTGAGGGCGGCTTCCCACATGGAATGGATGGTCTGTGAACAAGGAACAAGGAAGCACATCACAAGCATATCACTAATCCCAGTGAGTGAATATCCTTTTAAAGCAGTCACCTGGTTCAGTGAATTAACGTCAAGTAACATTTAACTATTTGCAAAATCCAAAATCAGTTCCCAAGGCAAAGCCTAGGCATCACTGAAAGAAACCCCAGGCCTATTATCAGACTGCTAAAAGCTGTTTCAGAAAAGTAACTATTTAGGCAAATTCTCCATCTTAAGGGCCTTACTTTCTAGGTAGATATTTGAAGATATCTCAGGTATTTCCTTCCTTGTTTGGCATTTAACGTTCAGTGTTTTTGTGGCTAAGTGGAAGCCAATGTTTTCCAAGGCAAAGCATAGTCTGAATGATATCATTTGGTGTTAGACTGGCTTTAAAGTAGAAAATATTTTGCAGGGAACTACTAGTGCTCAAAGATAAACTACTATACATATTTTTGAGTCACAACACTTTTGGGTGGTTTTCATGTATAATTTTTACAAATAGAGCTCAAAAATCATCATTACTACCTACCTATGTGTTTTTAAATGTATAACGGGATTATTTGGCAAATACAGCTAAATAAGCATGATTACTACCTAGATATAAAGCAGTCCAGTGACCCCCATTTTTTTCTGTATGACTTTTTCATCAGTTCTCTCCCATAACCTATGGTCCCATGCTTGTATTGCTACTCTTCCTATGATCAACTTTTTATGAAGGACATAATATAGCAAGTTCTTGTGTTTGGTTTCCTTAACTTGCATAATTTTAAAAACCTTTATTAAGTTGTGGCATGCATTACTATTTTTGCATTGCTAAATAGCTTCTAATGTGTGGATATTCGATAATGCTAATCCATATGTCAATCCATGGACATTTGGATGGCTTCCAGTATTTACTATTAAGCATAGTCCCACTATGAACAGCTTTTGTGCAGCTATGTTCAATACTGTATTTTCATTCCTGGTTTTGATTGTCTGCCATTTCAATTTTAAGTGGTGAAATGTGGTCCGAAAATATTAAATGGAATTTCCCAGAAATAGATGACTTTTGAGTTTTAAATTGCATTCTATTCTGAGTAGCTTGAAGAAATCTTACATTGCCCTGATCCTCCTTGACTAAAATATAAATTCTTTCTTTGTCTGCCATATCCACAGTGTATACAATCCCACCCTGCCAATTGCTTAGCAGCCACTTTGTTTATTGGATTAGTTACCATGGTACTAATGGCTTTAGTAGTGATAACCCCAAGCATCAGGGTAGCTGTGATGGAGTTCAGATATGCTAATGAGAAGTTGTTCCTTTAAATGGAAAGCATTAAGTGCTCTTAATCAGAAAAAAATCATTGAAAGTGCCAAAATCCCTAGAAAAATTACATATTTTGATAGAGAATCAAAGGTAACACATTCAAGTAATATTTATTATAACATATTGTTATACTCACTCAATTTTATATGTTGTTAGTATCCTATTGTGCCTAATTTACTTTTTATAATTTTAATTTTATTGAAAATTATTTTTTCACACATAAATACTAATTACTGTTTTATCTCCCTGACTCCTCCCAGATCCTACACACATTCCCCACTGACACAAATATATACCATTTCTATCTCTCTTACATTATAAAAAAATAGTCAACTGAGAATCAATTAAAATGAGGACAAAACAAACAGAAAACAACAAACAAAAAGCACAAGAAACACATACACACATATACACACATTTGTACATCCATAAATCCCATAAAAACGTAAAATTACAAACCATGATGTATAAGCAAGAAAGCTGTAAAGTTCTTCCAAAAATGTCTAAATAAAGCATTATGAGAAACAACTCCTCGAAAAATGCCGTTGAGTTTGTATTAAGCACCTACTGGTTATTGCACCTGCTCTTAAGTGTGGTTTTATACCCAGTGAGACTCCCTTGAAGAAAATTAGTTTACTTTTATGAGCTGTCATCAACTGGAGATAGCTCCTGAGTTGAAGGGCCTGTGTTGACTTCCCTTCTCTACGCTGAGGTATCCTCTGAGTTCAATCTGTCCAGGCTGTGCGCATGCTGCCACAGTCTCTGTTAGTTCATATGTTAAGTCTAGAAGGCCTTGTTTCCTTGGTGCCTTCCAAAGTCATCAGTGGTTACAATCTTTCTACCTCCTCATCAGAGAGTTTCCTGAGGTCTAATGGGCAGGATTTGATGGAGATGTGCCATATATGACTGAGTGTTCCTATGTCGCTCACTCTCTAGACATTGCCATTGAAGGTCTCTATGTTTTCCATCTACTGTAGAAGGGAACTTCTCTAATGACAGCTGAGCAAAACACTGTCTTGTTCATCAAATTTTGCTTTATTATAGGTAATGTGTAATGAAAGAACATTGTACTGCCTATGATATTAGATACACACTATACTTTTTATAACCACTGAACAGAAAAGAAAGCTCTGGTGTTTCCATTTTTCTTAGAAAAGGAGCTTAGAGTAGCTTAGAGCTCATATGGTATAAAACTTCCTAAGATTCGAGTGTTCTATTCTCCAGAGTACCTGTACTTTCTATACTTCCATGATGCATAGATAAAAGACTATGTCTCCCACATTTCCACCTGCACTTAGTAATTTTACTTTCGAAAAGTTAGATTTTTAGTGGCTATAGTAACACCTTCTTAGGATTTCTATGTCTAGTGGTTGGCAAAGTATCTATAATTTGTCAACCACGTTTGACTATTGGATGCATTTTATTCTTATTAGTAAAATAAATGGCAATGAAAATGATAGATAAACAATATAGAAGGCAGATAGATAGATAGATAGATAGATAATAAGACAGACAGACAGACAGATGGAGATGGCACAGAGAGAAAAAGAGTTGATATATGATAGAGTGCTGAAGTTGCTCAGGTTTACATAAAGTGATATATTTTGAGGAGAAAAAAATAGAGAATACAACCATACAACTTTGATTATAGTAATTGTTATAATTCATTTATTTATTTGTCATTATTAATTTCTCATACAGAGATTTATTTATTTTATTTTTTCGGGACACGTGCCTGTTTTAAGAAATACTTTGTAAACTTTTCTACCAGATTGAGAATTGCTTTTTACTTCCTCATCAATAATTTGTCCCATTATTTAATTTATTCATCTCACAACCTGATCACAGTGCCCCGCTCTCTTCTTCCCAGCCCCCCTCCATACATCCCAGTGCTCCTTCTCTTCTGAGAAGTGTAACCCCTACCTTGGGTACTAACCCATGCTGGCATATCAAGAGACTGCAGGACTAGGCAAATCCTCTCCAACTGAGGCCATACAAGGAAGCCCAGTTAGGGGAACAGGATCCACAGGCAGGAAACAGAGTCAGGGATAGCCCCCTCTCTAGATGCTGGGGGGCCCACATGAAGACCAAGCTGTATATCTGCTACATATATGCAGGGGGCCTAGGTTCAGCCCATGTATATTCTCTGGTTGTTGGTTCAGTCTCTGAAAGCCTCCAAAGGTTAGTTGACTCTGTTGTGGAGTCCCTATCCCTCTGAGTCCCTCAATCCTTCCCCTAACTCTTCCACTAGACTCCCGAGCTCCATCTAATGGCTGGCTGTAGATCTCTGCATCTGTTTCAGTCAGCTGCTCAGTGGAGACTCTCAGAGGACAGTTATGCTAGCCTCTTGTCTTCAAGCATAACAGAGTATCATTGCTAGTGTCAGGGATTGATCCTTGCTAATGGAATGGATCTTGAGTTAGGGATTGCCCTTTCCCTCAGTCTATGCTCCATTTTTGTCTCTACACTCTTGTTGGCAGGACAACTTTCTAGCTGAATGCATTGTGGGTGGGTTGGTGTTCTTATCTCACCACTTGGGGTCCCGCCTGACTACAGGAGGTAGACACTTCAGGCTCCATATTACACATTACTGCAAGTCTCGCTTCAGAGTCATCCTCATAGACACCCTGAGGCTTTCCTCATCCCTGGTCTCAGGCATATCCTAGAGATGTGGCCCTCCTCCACCCCCACCACACCACCATCACTGATTTCCATTCACTCTATCCTGCTCTTCCTACACCTGTTCCTCCATGCTCCCCACTACCCTCCCTGCTCCCCTCTCCCTCCCAGGTCCCCCTCTCCATCCACTTCTGATGACTATTTTATTTCCCTTTCTGAACAAGATTCACACATTCTCTCCTGGGCCTTTCTTGTTATTTAGCTTCTTTGGATCCGTGAATTTTAGTGTGGGTATTCTGTACTTTATAGCTAATATCCACTTATAAGTAAGTACATACCATGAATGTCCCTTTCAGTCTGGGTTACCTCACTCAAGACGATATTTTCTAGTTCCACCTATTTGTCCTCAAATTTCATAATGTTCTTGCTTTTGGTATTTGAGTAGTATTCCACTGTGTAAATGAACCAGATTATCTTTATCCATTCTTCAGTTGAGGGATATCTGGTTGTTTTCAATTTCTGGGTACTGCAAATAAAGCTGCTATGAACATATTTGAACAAGTGCCCTTGCGGGATTTTAGAGGATCTTTTGGGTTTATACCCAGAAGAGGTATAGCTGGGTCTTAGGGTAGACCTATTTGCTATTTTCTGAGAAACTGCCAAATTCTCTGATTTCCAGAGTGGCTGTACAATTTTTCAGTCCCAGCAACAATGGAGGAGTGTTTCTCTTTGCTCCATATACTAGCCAACATGTGCTGTCGCTTGATTTTTTTTATCTTAATCATTCTGATGGGTGTAAGGTGGAATCTCAGAGTAACTTTGATTCGTATTTCCATGATTACTAAGGACATTAGACATTTCTTTTCTTGTGTCTCAGACATTAAAGGTTCCTCTGTGGAGAATTCTCTGTTTAGCTCTGTACTCCATTTTTTTAATTCAGTTATTTGGTTTGTTGGTATCTAACTCCCATGCTCTTGAATCATTAGGATTAACATACTAAAAATGGACACTGTACTGAATGCAATCTACAGACTCAATGCAATTTCCATCCACATTTAAGCACAATTCTTTACAGACCTCTAAAGAGCAACTCTCAACTTCATTTGGAAAAAAACAAAGATCACAGAAGAGCTAGAACAATCCTGAAAAGTAAAAGAACTTTAGGAAGCATCGTCATCTCTGATTTCAAGCTGTACTACAGGGCAATAGTAATTTTAAAAAACAAAAAACAAAACAACTTCATGGTACTGGTATAGAAACAGTCTAAACAATGGAATTAAATAAAAAACTCAGAAATAAACTCACTATCTTAGTTAGGGTTTCCATGGCAGTGAAGAGACCAAAGCAGCTCTTGTAAAGGACAACATTTAATTAGGGCTGGCTTACAGGTACTGAGGTTCAGTTATCATCATGGCAGGAAGCATGGTAGGGTCCAGGCAGACATGATGATGGAGGAATTGAGAGTTCTATATCTTCTCTGAAGGCAAACAGAAGAAGAGCAACTCTTCCACACTGGATAGAACTTCAAAGCCCACTCCCACAGCGACAGCCTTCCTCCAAGAAAGCCACACCCCCAAATAGTGCCACTCCCTGGGCCAAGCATATTTAAACCACCATACTCACACACCTACAGACACCTAATTTTTGACAATGAAGCCAAAATGATACATTGGAAAAAAAGAAAGCATCTTCAACAAATGCTGCTGGTCTAACTATATGTCTACATTAGAAAAATGCAAATAAAACCATATTAATCACCCTGCACAAAACACAAGTCTAAGTAGATCAAAGACTTCAATGTAAAAATGGATACACTAAATCTAATAGAAGAGAAAATGGGAAATAGCCTTGAACTCATTGGTACAGGAGACAACTTCTTTAACAGAACAGTGATAGCTCAGGCACTAAGATCAACAATTAGTAAAAGGGACCTCATGCAACTGAACAGCTTCTGTAAGGCAAAGGACACTGTTAACAGGACAAAACAACAGCCTACAAATTGAGAAAGGATCTTCACTAACCCTGCATCTGACAGAAGGCTAATATCCAAAGTATGTAAAGAATTCAAGACATTAGACACCAACGAGCCAAATAACCCAATTAAAAATGATTTTTCAAAGAGCAGAAATTTTCACAGCCTTTCTTGTGATTTCCTAATTAATAGCATTCTGGGTCCTGCGGAGTCCTGCCATAGGGAGCTCAACAGAGACCTAAACCCAACACGGAACACTCAGTCATCAGGGATTTTTTTTTCTAGTATGCTATCCAATTTCCTAAAGTCAAATGCTTTTAGAATGTCTCCACATGTATCCCACTCCTCCCTGCCAGCTGTCCTTCTCACACACGACTTCTTCACTGAAGCTCAACACTGAGAGCTTGAGTTAATACAGGGACAGATAAGACCTAGCAAATAACATCAAAGTGGTTTGTGCAGAGTCAGTGACGCAGACGAACATCTCACAGTCTTACATCAAAATCACTGTAGTCACACTTAACAAAGGTTAGAACAACAGTTCATAAAACACAGTTTGTCTTTGCTTTGGTTTCATAGGAAACATTTATTTTGTTTATTGAGGACAGATTTATAGACGATGGAGTTAATGAAACTTGCTCTTCAGAGTCCTTAATTTCTAGAAACTCTAAAGTTCCATGACAAGACATATACAATGTGTTTTACTATTTATTATAAATGTGTGGACTTTATTTTCATTTATTGTATGTTCATACTTTTAAAAAGGTCTTCATCCTCCAGATGTTGTACTTTGCATTCCACAAAATAATAGAGAAAAAAGGTAGCTAATAATGTCTGAATGTTTTGGAAGCATAGCCACAAAGAGGCATATGCATGAGCGTGTGTGTGTGTGTGTGTGTGTGTGTGTGTGTGTGTGTGTGTGTGTGTAAGAGAGAGGGGAGAAGGAAGGAGAGGGAGAGGGAGGGAGGGAGGGAGGGAGAGAGGGAGAGAGGGAGGGAGATCTATGTACTATGGCAAGTTCACAGAGCCAGTGTAAATAACCACAGGTTCCAACAACTGCTGAACTCTAGGACCTACCTCTGAATCTATGATATTGGTCACATTTTTCATGGACTGCACCTGGTCAGCAGCAGCATGGATGGTACTCTAACCCAGGTCCTTTGTACAGAAATGAAAGTTTCCTATGAGTAACTTGTGTATAGAGGCCTCCCTTATAGCTATGTCCAGTTCTCCTAGAAAGAACACATTCTCAGGTGTTTTCATCCAAGCTTCTTTCCTCCTCTTCTCAGCCTGGAGTCAGCCCTGCATGGAGTGAACTCTCTTGACCTGCCCCAACTTCTTCATTCTCCAGAACAAGCCTTGCAACTAAGGAAGCCTTTTGATGGAATCTTCTTCTTTCAGCACCTCTTGGGAGGTGTCACAATCTAAAGAAGAACACTGAGACCAGTTTTAAAATGTAGCCTAAGAAGGAATGTGCCGAATTGTGTGTATTCACTTGTACATGCATGAGTGTGTGTGTGTGTGTGTGTGTGTGTGTGTGTGTGTGTGTGTGATGGGTATACCCACTCATGCAAGTGGATATGGAAACCAGAAGACATCAAGTATCATGCTCTGTTACTTTCCACCTTACTTTTGAAGATAGTTTCTCTCTGAACCTGGGGCTATCTGCTCAACTAGACTAGCTAGTAACCAAGACCCTGGGATCCTCTTCTCCCCAGCTTTCATACTCTTGGGGTCATTGACACAAGCCAACATGACAGACTTTTCAAATTCAGACCCTCATGCTTACACAGTAGCACTACACCATTTGAGATATCTCTCCAGTTCTGTTTTATATTTATTGAAATAATATTATTAGCTATTTACAAGATTTTGGCTTCCTTCTGTTTGAAAACATGTTAAGAATGCATAAAATATTCTGTACTTTTAACCATCACTGCAGAAATGTTACCATCTAGTTCTCAGCTCCTCCTAAAATTCTAATTATATCCATGAAATAAATTCTAAGGACTTGCTCTCTATGGTGGCTGTACTTTTTAAAAATGTTCGTCTTCTTGTCTGTCAGGGCCAGATTCACTTCAGACTGTGAAAGGATGCATTGGAAACAAGGAAAGCCTTAGCTGGAGGCAAATAGTTCTCCAACAGTCTTTGTCCATTCTTCATGCTTCTCACAACAACAACAATTCCTCACAGATAGTGAATCCGTGACCATCCTAGGCTGTTACTTACCTCCCCAACAAGATTTTGCATTTTATTGGATATGCTCACCTTTAGAACACAATTTTAGGTCTTTCTTTTAGAGGGGTCATACACTTCAAACTAACCAAGAAGACTTCAGAGCTTAGGATAAGAATCACTTGCCATAATCTTTTCGAAGCTTAAAGTTGGCATGATTGCTAGTGATTTATTTAAACAATGATAACAAGATTTTGAAGACGCGGAGGTTGAGAACTACAATGCCTATAATAAATCTGAAGAAATAACTTTAAAGGATCTTTCCCTTTATAAAACAGTCATTCTATTTGGAACTTACAACTATAACTCACATGTCAAACAAGCAAAACGTTAAGGTGTGCTTTAGTTCTTTCCCTAAGAAAACTGAAACTAAGAATTATCTTAAATGAATGAAACTCAATCTGGTGGGGGGGAGGGGGGAGGCAGGGGAGCCGCTGCCCCAAACTGCAATTACTTAACTTTAATAATTTTTAACAAATTGTTTAAGTTCCCATTTCTCGATTTTTATCCTTAAATTGCTTTTTGAATATAGTCATATTTATCTCTTTTCTCCTCAAATTCTTTCATTATAAGAAGAAAGTATGCTTCATGGTGAGTTAAAATGTGTAGTAGAAAGCTTAAGCAGCTTATGTTAGAATTTGGGCTTGATAGCATAGTGGAGAACTCTCTTGGGTAATTAATGAACACAGGAAGAATTTAAAATGCAACTCTGATATTCTTGCTTGCTTGTTTGCTTTATTGATCGATTGATTGATTGGTTCATTCATTCATTCATTCTGTCCCTTTTTTTTCCATGAGATTGTAAATATACCTACTTTCCTAAAGGTAAAACCATCATGATATCATGTCAAACCAACCGACTCCTCTTATACTAGTCTTATTTTGTTTATCCCTGTTAACTGACTGCAACACTCAGAATTACCTTCCTTCAGTTCTAAGTTATCTATGTCATCTATAAGCGACATCACTTATAACTAGTTAATAAATGTATGTGCTGTTCTTTTCATAATATGTCTTTGTCACCCTCCTTTCAGATCAAACCAGAAACCCTGAGAAGGTCAGAGAAACACCTTTCCACACCTACACTTTCTTCTCTAAATAGATAAGGAATTAACAATTCCCAAATCTGCATGGTAAGTTGAGGCTGGTATGGAATAGCTTATACAGCTGCCTCAGCAGCTTGTGTCCTGTGGCTCCCAGCAGTATTTATTCCCTTTACATGCCCACAGGCATCTGTTCTGCTTTTCTGGCCTCTGGAGTACATGGCCCATTACCCAGTTTCAATGGCTCCCCAATCTCTTCCAACCACTAGAGATCAGGAATAGATTAAATGAAGCCATCTGGAGAAATGAGGACCTCCAAGTGAGTCTTCCCATAGATATAGCTGTCTCAGGGCAGACAGGAGTGAACCTTGTAAATAGTTCACACCATCATCCAAATCTACCTCTGTGTACTGCCTAGTGTTCTTTCCAAGTCATAAATGATATTGCTTACTGGATGCTCCTGGAGGGAGAGTAAGATTCTGAAAATTATACAGAAAAAAATTAATATTAAATTGATCACTGGTTCTATATTGGTATAGCAGATTTAGATGCCAGCCATTCTAACACAGTTGCTTATAGGATGTAGCTGAACCAGTGAATGGTGTGTGTATCTGATACGTAAGGACAGAACAGTCACGTGGCTTAAGTGAAGACCAGGTATGTAGATGCATTTCTGGAAAGGTAGTCAAGAGTACAACTGGGACAAGACTGCACTTTGGAATGCCAAACCAAGACCAGTGATCCCTAAAAAGCAGGAAGGAGCTGTATGATCAGGGGCTCAAGTCAAGATCAGAGAGAGAAATTGTTTTCCTGCTTGAGAAAAAAAAAAAAAAAGACAAAGATGGGTGCTTTCTTGGACCTGTGGCTCTGTTCCTTCAAACACATACTGTGGGAGCCAAAGTCTCCAAAGTTCCATGAACTGTACTTGCTAATGTGAAACACAACCTTTGTCGTAGAGTGCATAGTATGTGGGATAAACTCAACCTACTCTATTTTTATTAAGCACTCCTCTTGATTTTTTTTTTCTTTGTGCAGCAAGAACTATGCTACTCTCTTTATACCAAAAGCTACATGGGCAAATTGGATGAAATAAGGTGGTCAAACCCTGAAGTTCAATAATGGCTGCTATGACTCAAACTCTTAGCAGGCGATATACTCCACAGCCCATCACCTTTCCCACATTTCTCTGCATTCTGCTATTTTGGCCACATGCAAGGAATTGGAGGAGATTTTCTAGCTTCCCCTTACTCCCCACTATTTAATTAGGCTATGCTAATCATGGCAATTCCATTAATTTGCCATTGGTAAAGAATGAGCATGATGTCCAATCTCATCCCATGAGAACATCTAATGTGGCAGGTTCTTAGACTCTTAAAGGTAGCAAAACATGAGCTCTTCTCCTAACACCCTTGTGACTTTTACTGTGAAGATGTGATGCTTAGGGCTGCTATAGATGTGAGGTGAGGATGCCTTGAGTTCTGTAAGGGAAGATCCCAAAATAGAAGCCCACATGCTGTGAATAGAAAGCCAGAGAGCCCCAGGGATGTATTATAGAGCTGCCAGGCTGACTAGCCTTGAGTTGCATTGCCAGCCTCTGCCCTCTCATTTCCTGGAGCGGTGTATTCCCTGCACTGACTGAACAAGCTTTCATTTTATTTGGTTTTTATTACCTATATGGCTTGAAAGAATGTTTTACTTAGTAGAGCAAGGTCTGTTCACTGGGTCTTGAAACTTCAGGACAATCTGTGTGATCACTGATCAAAAGATTTTCTTTTTTCAAATATTAAAAGTAATATCCAAAGAGCATTTCAAGGCTGCCAATCCCCGTGAAATCCCCAACACATCTAATGCTTTCAGTCTTTTCCCAAAGGTGAGAGCATTGAAGGCTCTAGCTAGCCCAAGGTCAAGCTCCTGATGATCCCTTGAGTGGGAATATTCCCCCCAGAGGCTCTGTATGTTCTGCCTTCATCGTATTCTCACCACCAGCTGCAGGAAGTACAGTCTGAAATTCAAGCACTCATCCGAGAGAGCACAGCAGCAGCTTCGGAGACTGAATACTTTGATCCAGCCCCAAGATCAAGAGAAAACTCTATAAGGTGCTAGAGAAACAGAGGGAAAGAAAAAGAAATTGAGGGAGAGTTAACTGAAAAGGAGGAGGAGGAGGAACAGGAGGAGGAGGGGAGGAAGAGGAAAGATAAGCATCTTATTTTAGATCCACCTCAGGAGGGAGTCTAGTGATCTATTATGCATCACCTAAAGTAATGCCCCTACTTGCCTGAAGATGCTTAGTCGACATCTTTTTGTCATAGAGCAGACGAAGGGAGAAACTTTCAACTAAGCAGCAACATAGTTTTCTCCAGTTTTTAGGTAAATTTTTGAGGTTAAGGAGAAAGTTCTTAATCCAAACCATAATTGGAGATTATTCTTCTCTATTTTGCTCTTTTCATTTGGCTCCCTCCAGAGGACCATGGACGCTCTTCATAGGCACTATCCCTTCTATTGGATCCCTGAAGGAAGCTTGACTATCTCAAAGCTTACTCTCTAGCTCTCCACTCTCCTTTGTTCAGTTAGACACTTGGAATTGAATTCAAGCCCGCAATTAGTAGCAAGCAGAGCCTTGAACTGCATCTCTATGGTTGGCTTCTTGTGGGAAATAATTTGCATTTCTAGTAATTTGTTTGAGGAATCCTGAGATTCAAACTGGATCCATGTGGTAAGAATATTATCTTAACACACACCTGAATGTTTGTGCCCAATTGTATAAAATATCACCTTCTTTAACTTCTATGAGATATTTGACTTTATTCATAGAAAGGTTTAGGGTGTTCAATTAAACTGAGGCATTTTCACAAGAAAATCAGCCACACTGATTTTTATAAAATATCTCCAGATTTATAATGCGGGCCTTAGTTTTTGCTTATCTTTCTACCAAAGAAAAGGATATGATCAACAAATTGGATAATTTTCTTTTTAATACAAAGTAACCTGTCTGCTCCTGAATAAATTGCATTCAATTTTTCTTGGCATAATGGTTTCCCTTAGATGTAATGTGCCTTTTTATTTTTGAAAAATGTGTACCATGTGAACTAATGACTTGAATAACATTTTTTGCATTCATTCCAGATGTAGGTATGGTACAGGCAAAAGAGCATCTTGTAATTAATAGAATATTAGTTGGTTCAATCATGTCTAATAATAGACTGTATAATAAATCATAAAGCACTTTGCAATTAGGAAAATTCATACAAAAAAGAAAGTACTGCTAACTTAGTAACCTCCACAAGTATGGAGCAATGCATCATAGAACAACTGCTACAATAAAGGCATTCCAATTTAGAATGACTCTCCATTTATCAATTGCAACAAACCTCTTGTTTTTATAGAAACTGCTGTACTGGCTAAAGGGCACTAGTGAAATACTTACCTAATATCTCCAAAAATGCTTGTTTCTCCTCCAGGAATTTTCCATATTGTCAAAATACTTGAAGAGCTTACCCCTCCATTCCCTCACAGGTAGTGATTAAAGGCTCCATTATTCCAGTAATGTCCACCAGCACTGCAACATTTATACAGCTTTCAGCATTCCCATTACCAAGTGCTAATAAATGACCCACTGTAAAGCCAAATTGAACCAGCTGGGGACAACACTGGCATAACGGATTTCAGCCTGATCATAGGTGTTCTTTTTATGGAGAGATTTTCCCATTTACTATACACACACACACACACACACACACACACACACACACACACACACACATATATATATATAAGTTTGGGTTATTTTTGTTTTGTTTTGTTTTTATATTTGCCATGTACAGGAAATAAATATTGAGAGAATTTTGTTACTCTAGGAGTTTTGCTTATACTACTTCCTAAAAGATAAGCTCAATGGAGATAGGCTTAACTTTGGATTACTACTTACTTAATAGGGTTTTTCTCCATCTATGCCATGTTCTTATTTACACCTATAGAAATATAAAAAAGGTGTACATTTGGTTAATATCATTATTTAATTGAATATATGATAGAGAGTTTCTTCACGTTATTTAACACGTAATCATTTGGGAAATGAGGGGATGCAGACACGTCAGTCTCTGATGATACTGTACTGTATGGCCTACAGTGTTGTGATTTCCTCTTCTCATCTTTCTGTCCAACTGGCTGCTCTCAATCAGCTAAGATCTGTAATTCTGAGAACCAATCCGCACAGCCAACTGTTGAGTGCAATCTACACGCAGGTCACCCTTTCCACAGCCCTGTGCTCACCTAGTCCCTTATAGTGACTCTGTTGGGGTGTGACCAAAAGCTGAACTGCTCAACACAAGTTACAAAGACCATGACCTTCCCACAATCACCTTTAACATGTTCCATCACAAACTACAAATGAGTGGCTCTCGCATGCTTAATGCTATCACAAATATCACGTGTGCTTCATCTAACCTTCTTGACATTAGCGTGAGCTCTGGGCCACAAATCAGAGGGAAGCCCACCAGTCAAACTCTATGTCTGCTGGTTATTCCCACCCCTGCTGCTCAAACTTCTGCTCAACCTCCACGAGCAGCTTTGCCCAGATGAAAGCATTCTTCGATAAAAATCACATTTTCTTAACTAGCTTAAGTGTTTGTTCTCATTAAGTCACACCATACTCTTAGTGACAGGATTTCCATGTCTTGGTAGGAATTTTTTTTCCTTCTCCTTTCATTATTCTAAATTGCCAGCTTTTCATGCAAAATCCAACTCTAAAACATGAAGTGTCTGATTTTTTTTCTTTGTTGAAGACATATATACATATTTTCCACTTTTGCACAAAATGAAGTAATTCACTGTAAACAAGTCTATTGCATGTACTGTGTAAAATAGAGACAGCAGAATAAGAATGTGCTCTATACTTGAAAAAGAAGAGGGGACTGAAGTGTTCTTGTCACAGAAAATAAGAACACAAGGTAGGAAATGATTGTAATTTACATGGAGACACTACACAACACGTACATAGTTTAAAAGATCATGCTGAATATCAGAAATAAATACATTTTTTACTTGATAAAAACATGAAAAATATTTAAATGCCACAGCCAAAGGTAAGCAAGGAAATCAAATATAATGTAGAGTACCCCCCTCCCGGAGTCCTGGAGGTGACAACACTAGGTAAAAACTAAGAAAATGCAATCCAAGGAGAGAGCACACATTAGCACAAGGAGTGCTTGCTGCTTAAGCATGAAGACCAGAGTTCGGAGTCCCAGAACTCAAGTGAAATATTTGAAGAACACAATGCTCCATCTTTTCTTTCTTTTTTTTTAATTAGGTATTTTCTTTTTTTACATTTCAAATGCTATCCCAAAAGTCCCCCATACCCTCCCCCCTCACTACCCTACCTCCCTACTCCCACTTCTTGGCCCTGGTGCTCCCCTGTACTGAGGCATATAAAGATTGCAAGACCAAGGGGCCTCTCTTCCTAGTGATGACCGACTAGGCCATCTTCTGCTGCATATGCAGCTAGAGACAAGAGCAATGCTCCATCTTAAATCCTATTGCATGGAAGCAAAAACAGATTCCTCGAGAGTAAGCTTGATAGCGAGACAAGAAGAAACAGCCACTCCAGGCTCAGGGAGAGGCCCTGCCTCAATACCTAAGGCAGAGAGTAATCCAGAAAGAGACCTGATGATAATCTTTGGCCTTCTCCATAGGTATTTGCATACATGTGTACACTTACCTGTCACACACAGGTATGATTACACACATACAGACATGCATATATTCATAACACACATGCATGCAGACAAAAAAAACTAAAAAATGTTAATAAGGTACAAGCTTCCATTCTAACATTGTATCTGTATTGGACCATTGACTGTGAGAAATATGGTGAACTAATATAAGATAATAATAACAGGAAAACAGCAATATATATATATAATATTATATATTATATATAAATATTATATATATAAATATCCTCTTAGGAATGCTTATCTTCTCAACTTTTCTGTAAAAATAAATTACAGTTTTAAAAAAGAAACAGAACACACAGATTTGCTAAAGGAAAGAAGCCCATCAAAAACAAACTCATTTTATGAGATTCCACTCCTATACAATGTCCATAAGGGGGAAATCTAAGCCATGTGAATCATGATTAACATTTACTAAGAGCTGCGGATTACACAAGGGTGGGAGGAAACGGTAGCTAGTGTGCCCAAGCCTTCTGTTTAGATGATGAAAATATTCATATTTTATAAATTGACTGTGGTAATGGTTGCACATATTTGAGAACATACTAAAAACCATCAAATTGTGTAGTTTTGTTGGGTGAATTATACAGAATGGGAATTACATCTCAATAAAACTGCTAATAAAATGCTATAAACTAATTGAAGTCAGAGAATGCTATTGAAATGTACAGTCAGTAATGAGACCTTCTTGAATTAGTGTTCTCAAAGATTCAATAAAATAAATACTAAATATGAGTCTTTACCACATCCCAATAGTCAAAGAAATAGATATAATTGAAAATATGCTCATTTTTCCTGTTAAATAAAATCTATGCAATTTTAAGGACCTGATAAAAAACACATTGATATATTTTTGAAGTTTTAATAGCTATATTAAATTATTCTTTATATCAAAACATCTAGGAAAAAATCACAGCTTTTAGGAATCTATATTATTTATTACATATGCTGGAGTCTCTGGCACAATATAGATATTTTACTTTTTAAGGTGGATGGATAAGCAATTTCAGTCAGTTTGCAAAGACTGAAGTATTATTATAGTTGACCTGTAAATAGTTTCTAGCAAGGAAATCAGAGTTCGTCCAGAGTGCTAGCCTAGCGTGCATAGAGCCCTGGGTTCATTTCCCAGCATGGCTCTAACTGGTAGACATGGTAGTACATGGTTATTATCCCAATACTTGAAAGATGGGGCAGAAGTATCAGAAGTTCAAGGTTACCCTCAGCTACATAGAGAGTTGGAGGTCAGCCGGTACTACAGGAGACCTTTTGGGAATAGAGAGGTGGGGAGGGAAAAGGAGATAGGGAACTGGGAGGGGGAGGAGAAGAAAGAACAGGGAAAGGAAGGAGGGAGATAGCAAAGAAGGAAGAAAGAACTCATAGTGAAAGATAGATAAGAAGGTGGCAGGAACACATTGGGGCAAGTGTTCCCTAATGCATGCTTTCATTTTAACTCCTCCAAGCCCAGAGTGTGAGCATCTCTCTCCAGTGTTTTCATATTCTTTCTTTCTGATTTTTGATATGCTTTCCTGATCCTATATGCTTTCTCTCATCTTTGGCTATATTCATGTCTCCTTTTCTCCCTCACAGATCTGATTTTTTCCCATTAACCATTTCACCCAATCTATGCAAATATAAGCTTACAGGGTATTATTCAAAACACTTTATCATTCCTAATTACAGTTCTATTCCTAATCCTGAATTAGAAGTTTTGTAGTTGTATAGGATGGAATCTGGCTCCTGGTCTGGCTTATTGGGACCATCTATTACACGCAAGAGTATCAGACCCATCCAAGGCCTAAGGCACACTGATCAGTAACTTTGCAGTGGTATCCACAGGCTGTTTTTCTCTTAAAATAAGCCAGGCATATTGTGTGTGTTGCATGTGATATATATATATATATATATATATACACACACACACACATACTGACTACATAGTGTTACTTTTATATATGTTTTCAGGGCTGACTGTTAAGAGGTAAAGAATGGAGCTGTAATTAAAATACAATCCCAGAAATAAACAACAACAACAACAACAAACAACCCCTGTGAGTATGTATGATGCACCCCCATGTTTGAGCAACACCTACCAAAGAAAAACCCAATTTCTTCTTTAGAGGATTCAAGATTTTTGTGTTCTACAGGCTAAGAAGTAAGCACATCTTTATCATAGCTTCTCAACGAATGAGAAAGGGACAGATCAAGTCCCTCCAAAGGAAGGACTTGCACAGTTCGTCTGCTTTTATGATTAAGTGATGGTAGGTGCTCCACAGGTCTCCATGTATGACTCTGGTAACTATGCCTGGATCATTCTATGATAGTCTTCCACTCTGTTCCAGAGATGAGATTCTCTTTAACATCCCAGGATCACTGTGTAGCAGTGTTTGCAAAGTTCTCTTTGTTTCTAGTAGCAGATCAAAGAGGATTGGACTGTCCTTTCCATCCTCTGGATGAGACATGTCAGATGTGTTTCCTGCAATTCAATCAAAGGCTGGGAAATGAGTCTTTCCACAAACAATAGTGATGTTATAAACATCTGGGATCTACAATGAAAATAGCCTCACACCTATTGTTTTATTTCATCTTCCTGAAGCTCTCAGAGAAAGGTATTTTCAACCCAAGTGATGGTGATTAATGAGTTGTGATCAAGAGAACTAGAGACCACATAAATGTTTGCTGCCAGAACTACAACTAAAATCTGTTTTTCTGGCTCACTGTTCCTGTCTCTGTGTGTGTGTGTGTGTGTGTATGTGTGTGTCTGTGTGTGTCTGTGTGTGTGTGTGTGTGTGTGTGTGTCTGTGTGCATATGCTCTCTCTCTCTCTGTGTGTCTCTGTGTGTGTGTGTGTGTTGAATATAGACATGGAGACTCAAGTACCTGCAGCCCTGGTTGATGTCAGAAGACAATCTGAAACATCAATTGTCATGTTTCACTTTGTTTCGGAGTCTCTTTGTTTCTACTTCACAGAATAGGTTAGCTACCCAGATATTTACCAGGGTCCTGGCGACTGAGATTCAGGATCTCAAGTTTGTGTGACAAGTGCTTTTACCTACTAAGCCACCCTTCTGCCCTTCATTTTTGTAATTCTTTAGTGAACTAGTCAGGATTCCATATTGCATGGAATCAATCAGTGCCTGCATTTGAAACTCATTATCTAGACAACTTTTGTTTTGTCTTCTTAGGAACCAAACCAAAGCAACCTGAGTAGTTTTGTAACTTTGAATATGTTGGATCAGCCGCTCAGATTTGTTTTGGAATTGAGTTTGAAAGTGAATTTGAACTAACAAATCTACCCACATAATCCAACAGAAAAACATGCTATTTTTCCATAGTTCAATTTTAATGAGTATGTGCTAAGAATTCTCTCCCTGCTGTGATGAATGCTACAGAAAACAATGACTAAAAACATGGTTTCTATCTGACAGAAGCTGGCAGCCTGGTGGCACACGGTGGGGACAGAGGTGGATGTAACCAAGGTTACCATGAAGTCATGGATCTGTACTCATTAAGGACAGTATTACAAACTGTAATGTTTGGCTAATTAAGAGTCAGTTTTATTTCTTGTTTCCCCAGGTTTAAGAAACTGGAAGTTAAATAATACTGCTGACATGGTCTAAGGGATGGTTTATCTCCCTTCTCTGGGGTCTTTTATACCATCAGCTACTACACGTGATTCCATTTAATAATAATGGAAGTCACACTTGGGTATTGGAAAGAGAATCTTCCCCTCGTGAATTTGTATGGGGAAATCCCTTAGGAAATGACATTTTCTACAACCAACTCCTTGCTCTGTCTGGATCCAACAAGTTACTGTGCCCAGTAATTAAGTAAGCACAACAGGCAGATTCCGACTTCGAGTGTCTGCCTTTTATGGTTACAGATGTGCTCTGCATAGCCTGCTCAGCAGTTCCTGGGGTCATAAATGTTTAATTTTTAATCTCTTTTTTATCGGTTTTGTGTAATGCAGACTGCTAGTATACCAAAAGAAATTTTATTAGCGCAGTTTATGTGCATGAAGTTTGCAATAATAAGAGCTTTAGTGAAATAAAATAAGGTGTGTTCCCTTAAGAAAATGATTTTACTTTAACTCAAAACCCTGATGTTATATCCTTGTTATGGAACATGAGTTATATGGACTGCATTTCCAGTATTGTGTTCAATGACAATCTATTTGAGGTCCTAATGTCATCCTAGGGCATTGTGTGACTTACCTTGCAAATGTATTGTTTCAAGTACACTGAATGCCATCATCTGTCTGTACTAAGAATGCCCTTTGAAATGACTGAGGGACTTGAAACAGTCATCATTTTAGCACATTTATCTTCCACAGCACAAGCAGCTGCCCCATCGCCCAGGGGACCTTGTGACACAGACAATATGTGCACATGAAAAGTGAATTGTTTGTAAAATACCACAAGAAAGAGCTGAGAAACACAGCCTAGACATCACATGTTTACATGTCTACTCGTTACTAGACACCTGGATTTTCATTGTCCTGACACCATCATAACCATTGCAATATTGCCTCGGTGTAAGGCTTTGAAGTGAAATTTTCGGATATGTATTTTCCTCTTACATATAATGGATCATAAGATCTGAAAAGCTGAAATTCAAACCCCACATCTCCCATTTAGTATGGCATACCCTAAAGTTTTTATCTGCCTCACCATCTACTGATGGAGTGAATTAACTATAACATTTTAGTTACTTGTTGATATACTGGTTATTAGGGTGTATCTGAAACGCTGTAGACCCACACTGAGAATGTTAGATTTCCTGGTACATTTTACTTCCAGGCTTCTTTTTTTGATCATCTGGAAAGTTGAAGTTATAGTTGCCTTCGGTTATTGTGAGATCAAATCCTTATAACTTATATAGTCATACCTGCACCTGTGATTGCCAAACCCTTGGTAACGCAATGACCCACAGCAGATGTAGCAGATGCACATCTTCAATAAACTCTTATTGTGGCTTCATGAAAAAAAAATAATAAAGAAAGCAAACTTACTGAGGGAATAAAGATCCAACAAATTTGCTTCAAAACACTCTTAACAATGGAGTTTAAGAGCATAAACTGTGTGGTCAAGATCAAACGTTTTGCCTCCTCCAAAGGATGAATAAGAAATTGGCTATGAAGTTGTAAATCTGTGCTCTCAGTTATATTTTCCATTTAGTGTGGAACCCCTCTGACCAGCCTGGACCATGATCCATTATTGGGTCTTCCTATAAATTGTAGATTCAGCTTTACTTTAATAAACTGGGTAACCTCAGAATGGAAATGTCCCCCATCTGCTCAGGTATTTGAACAACTGTTCCCCAGTTGGTGACACTATTTTGGGGAGGCTTAGGAACTTGTCCTTGTTAAAGCAAACATGACACTGGATCAGACTTTAAGATTTTGTAGCCTCCCATGACGACCAATTCCTTCTCTCTGCATCCTGCTTGAGATTGAAGAAGAGAGCTCTCAGTTTCTTGACATGCCTGCCACCCAATGCTATGCCACCATACTGTAATATGGACTCATGTACTGTTAGACCTTTAAGTACAAATGAACTTGTTCTTCTGCAAGATGCACTGGTCATGGCATTTCATCACAGCAACAAAAAAAAAAAAAATTCACCAGTACATTTACTTAGCATTAATAATATCTTCTTTTCTCTACATTTCTCCAAAGTAAAGCATCATGCTGTGAATATGTGGTTAATGTAGATCTGCTCTGTCCTCCTTTTCATGATTAACTTAAATGAATACTGGGATTCTTAAATCAGTGAGACCCTCTCAGTTCATCTGTGTCCTGTGAGTTGTTAAATGGTGATTGGTTTGGTATAGACTCATTACAGGTCTGAGCCTTTTGATATGCCCAGTGCTTCATAGTTGTTCTAGTTTCTTGCTTGTTTCTGTGGTAAAATATTTAAGAAAAGCAGCTCAGGAGAAAAGGGGTGTGCCTGGCTCACAATTATACCTTAAAGTTCCTATAAGGAGATATGGCAGGAAAGTTACAGCAGTGGGGACTTGAGAGACCTTCCTGAATGCACACGCAAGAAAAACGAATTAACATGCACATACTTAGGGATTACCAAGCTTCTTTCTCAGCTGTCATACAGCCCAGGTCCTAGTCACAACTAATGACTTGCCACATCAATTAACTTTGTCATGACAATCCCAGACAAGCAGACTCGATATGACACATTTCCCTGTTGATTCTTTGGTTGAGTTGCCAATTAACACTAACTTTTACAGTGTTAAACACAAGACAAAACAAAACAAAAAACAAAAAAGTACCACCACCAACAACAACAACAAAAACCACCATGGTACTTTCTGTTGGTATTCAGGTAGAATGTTAGGCTACCTATGCTTCCCTTGAACTCTGACCTTCCTGCCTCTATCTCTAAGGATTAGATTTTCCCCTACTTCTGGCTTTGGTATTTATCATATTGCAATGAACCATCTTGGAAAAAATTTAAAATCTCTGACAAATCTGGAAGATAAGACTCAGATTTGCAAGATCTCCAGTTGATCCAGTAAAACCAAGCAGCAATGTAGAACCCTCAAGTGGGTATGAGGAGGTAAAAAAAAGCGAAAGTTTCGTTAAAAGAAGAGGAAGGGGGAGGATCAGAAGAAGATGACAACCCACAGGACTTGGAGAAAACAAGTGCAAATGAAAACCATTACTTCTCCAGCTATATCATAAACAGCAGACATCTGAGGGTACCTCATATTTGCTTAAATCCTGAATCATAATTTGTATGAGTAATGGGCAGGGGAATGGGTACTGTTGTCTACACAGTCACAGAGAAAGACTGTTTATGGCTTTGATCTTCTGAAATGCTGACCCTCTTTACATAGATTGAACTGAAAGACAAACAAACACAGACTGGCACATAGTTCAGTCTGTGGAAAAAAAAAATTACTTTGATCCCTGTGAAATAAAGCTGTCTACTGAGAAATTTGGTACATAATTCCCCATTATTACCAATGAAAGTTAAATGCTTATTTCTTTTCCTCTAATTGATAATGTTCCATAGGTAAGCTTCTGTCTCAGTTAGCTGTTCATCTGTGACCACATACTCTAAGAAAGCTAATTGAAATGAGAAAGATTTATTTGGGATCACAATTTCAGGGGATAGGATCCATGGTTTCTAAAATCCATTATTTCTAAGATTGTGATAAGGAAGAACCTAATGAGGAGAGAGTATGGTGGAGCACAAGTGATCACCTCTTCATGTGGTGGCCCAGAAATCAATGGGAATGAGAAGGCCTCTAGGTCAATGGGTACCCTTGCAGGACAAGCCCCTGGTAACCTACTTTCTCAGTTAACACTACGTCCCTCTACTGCCATGAAATCATGACTTCATGATAAGATTGATGCACTCATAAAATAGAGCCCTCTTGATCCCCTTCCAAGAGCTCCATTCTGAATACTGTTTATCTCTGAACACTACTGCATCATGGACCAAGGCATTATGAGTTTTGAGGGGAACAGTTTAGATCTAAACCATTAAAACTTTCAAAAAGCTTCATTCATCTGAAATAGCATCTACATCTAGAGAGAATAGAACCTATGGAGTTGGTTCCTTTTTTCCTCCTGATGTGGTTATTTTGAACAATGGCAATCATCTATTATAATGGATAATTTACCAACATAAGTTTTGCATGCCATGTCCATTATTTTGAAAATGCCTGAGATACTAAATTGGAATGCAAAGATGCCAATCCTATCTTAAAATAAACTTACAGGGACAGGAGATGTCTCAGCATATCCTGCTCTTTCAGAAGACTCAAGTTTGGTGCCCAGTGCCCACCAACAGTGGTGTTCAACTTTTTGTAACTCCAGCTCCAGGGTATCTGCTGCCCTCTTCTGGACTCCATGAGAATCGAAACTTACATATGCAAGTACACACTCACATGATAAACACTAAAATTTAGGTGAATTTTGAAAAAACTCACAAATCTGTAACGAATAGAAGTGCATATTTCTCTGTGATGAGAAAACCCAATGTTCACTGTGTTCAAATTTTGTAATAATTTTTCAACGTGAAACTTTTTGAAAGTAATTTGAAATAGTAAAGAAAAGAGACTAATTTAATTGGTCATCATAATAATTCATATTTTTCAAGCTATAAAGAAAAGCAATATTATGATCATGGAAGAACCCTTTATATTAAATTCTTCATTTTTCCCTATGAGCTAAGAAAAAATACAGCGTGCTTATGTCTTCTCAGTAGAGCAATGGGCAAGAAAAGGAAATACCAAAACATTGGAAACCCTAACATATATAGGAATCAAGAGTTCAGGGGAGAGCTCTGATTGAAGTGTACACTTGGAACAGCTTTATAAAAAACAATAGAAATAGAACCCTTGACTTTTCTAAGATAGGTTTCCATCAAAACTGTCTGGCTATGGCCCTGTGAACATCCCCAGTCTAGCTAGATCCATTTCAGCTCATCAAAGTTGCCACTGGAAGGTCAAAGTGTGTGCTTTGTTCAAAAAGTGTATGCTTATGTTCTTCAAGTAGCTCTTGCCCTTGGCAGCCTTTGGAATACTTTGTAGTTGGAAAGATAAAAGGGAAATTCTCAATTTGGTACCCAGTGCTTGGGTACAAGAGATATCCTTCACCCTAACTCTTTCACCTCTCATTTTTTTCTTTTCTTTGCTCCACTTTTCTCGCTTTCTTAAACAGATGACTACTCTATGAGCAATATATATCATGATGAGTATTTATTTAGCAATATGATACTATCTGGAGTCTTTCTATATTTAGTCCTCTGCAAATGCCTCAGATATATCTTGGCTGATGCCCTTTATCCTTGAAATTATACAGGGCCTGTGTAAAATGCATACATAACTTAGTGCTTCAGCTTCAGTATTCATACATATATCTTAGTTTTATCCTAGCTTAGATACAATGTCCATGATACTTCGACAACTGCTAATAATTCTGCTGCCTTCTCCACAGAACTGAGATCTGAAACGGTGACAGAATGAGCTGACTTATAAGTGAATTGACTGAGGAGACTAGGAAGCGACCCCAGCAAGTTTAACTCCATAGGTTAGAACATTGATAAGTGATGGAGGCCCATGTCACTCAAAGAAGAAAGTGGTTGGCTTAGAACTCAGAAGATTTTATTTGTTTATTGTTAAAATTTTAAGAATCAATAGAAGCAGCAGAATATCAACAGAAATGCTTTTTGGTAAAATCAGTAAATATTTTCTCATAAATGAGAGAATAATTGACCCAAACAGAATTATATCTTTTATAGATTGGAAAGATGATGGACATGACATTAATAGCCAATAAATTATAAGGAAGTAAATGGAAAAAGCTATAAATTCCTCACCCATGACTAGCATAAGATTCAGACTAAAAATGAATTAGAGAGTTTATTTCTAGGTCCTTTACACTATTCTGGTTTTTTACACCATTTTCTAAAAATAATATTGCTTTCTACTATGATTTGAGGACTAGTGTTATTATACCTACACCACTACAAATTGTGTTAAGGATTATTTTGACTATTTATGGTATTTCACATACATACATACATTTTAGAATTACGTTTTCTACTTTTGTGATGAATATTTTTAGTATTTTGTCAGCAATTATATTGAATTTGTAGAACACTTTTGATAATGTGGCTATTTTCACAATATTAGTTCTGCCAGTTTGACTAAGAGAAATCTTTCCATCTTAATGTGCTCTTACATTTACTTTACAAATGTTTTAGTGAGATTTTTGCGTTTATGAAGATCATGGAAATTGGCTTATAGTTTTCTTTTTTTGTAAGTATCCAGCACAGAAAATCTGGCCTTTTAGAATGTGTTTCTTTCTTTCTTTTCTATCTTATAGAATATGTTGAAAGCATTAATATTGGTGTTTCCTTAAAGATTTAATATAATTCAACAATGACAAGTTGACCTGAATTTATTTATGACTGGGAGACATTTACATCTCATTGTGGGTTACAGGCCTTTTCAGGCTGTTTATAACTACTGCATTTAATTTTGGTAAGTCATATATGACTGTGGGGCAATGGGCTATGCACAGATGGCCTGGTCTCCAGTCAAGCTGAGGTCTTGAATCCCAAGGTACCCAATGGGTGGTTAATTTTTACCTACATGGGACAGAAGGCGTTCCTTCATGTCTCCTGGACCCCTGGCTCCTGTCGAAGTTGCTGCCCCTACAGCCCCAACAAGAGAAGCATGTGGCTACTAGTCACATAGACAATGTCCCCAGCTTCTGGCCTTCTGGCTGAATCCTCCACACAGTTACCTAGCAACAGCAAGATAACACAGCCCACTATAAGAGGGGCTGCTTGGCTCCACCTCTCTCTCTTAAGCTTTTACTTTTCTTACTCTCTCATTAAGCTTTTACCTCTCTCTCTCTCTAAGCCTTCATCTTTCTTACTCTCTAGCTCTCTTTCTCTCTTTCCCTTCCCCTTTCCCTCCTCTTGGCCATGGCTGCTCTCTCTCTCTCTCTCTCTCTCTCTCTCTCTCTCTCTCTCTCTCTCTCTCTCTCTCTCTCTCTTTCCCCCTGCCTTTCTACAATAAAGCTCTAAAACCATAGACTGCCTCTGTTCATCAAGGCCGTGCTTGGACGACGAGATAGGCTCTCTTCTAATGAGCCTCTTCTAACCTCCTGATGGAAGGCCTGCCTGTGCTCCAGCCATGGACCAGACTAAAGACTCTTGCCTGCATGGGAGCCACCCAGTGCTCCCTCTTTCCCCCTGACCTCTCTTCTTGTATCTCAGGTGCCTAGTGCTGCCCTGGGGCCCCTATTCTGTTCTCAGCTCCTCTGCCATATCCAGCGTGGGATTCCAGAGACTGAGAACCTGATACGGGGGCTGCCCTTGTCCACACCCCCCACCCCCGCCATGTGGGGTCAGTGGCTTTACACAGCCCACCTGGGGCCGCATGGAAAGTGTCTGGCAGTCCACTCGCGTCTGCCTGCCAAAAGCACAGGAACTCTGGCTGGGTGTGGGTTCTCTCTCTCCCCACTCTTCCCCTACACCCACGCCCCACATATGACTATGAATTTACCCTTTTCTTTTTTACATATTTATTTTATTTTAGATATATGTGTTTTTCCTGTATGTATGTATGTATGTATGTATGTATGTATGCCATAAGTGTGCCTGGTGTACATGAAGGTCAGAAGAGGGCATCAGATCCCCTATAAGTGAAGTTAATGATAGTTGTAATCCCTAAAATGGGTGCTGGAAAAGAAATCCAGTTCCCTTGAAGAGCAACAAGTGTTTTAAATGGTTGAGTCATGTCTCTAGGTCATTTCGTTCTAATGTAAGTTTTCTAAGCCATCCTTAATCGTTCTCTGGATTTCACTGGAATCTATGGTAACCTGCATTTTTGCATCTCATGTTTTAGCCGACTCAGGTCTTCTCTCTTCTTTCTTCTTTCTTCTCTCTCCCACGCACCCCTCTCTCTCATTTTGACGTTTAGCAATCTTGCATTTTCCCGAGAATTAACTTTCTGTTTGATTTTATATACTGTTTTTTTAGTCTCCATTGCATTAATGTCTCTCCTGGTCATTATTTCTTGTTATAACCTACATCAGATTTTGCCTTGGTTTTTCTTTTTCTTTTTTTTTATTAGATATTTTCTTTATTTACATTTCTTTTTTAAACTATAATCTTTATTAGATATTTTCTTTATTTACATTTCAAATGTTATCCCCTTTACTAGTTTCTGCTCCAAAAATCCCCTATGCTCTCCCCCTGCTCCCCAACCCACCCACTCCTACTTTCTGGTTCAGGCATTCCCCTATACTGGGGCATAGAACCTTCACAGGACCATGCCTTGTTTTTTCTTATTTCTCTTCTGTATATCATAGCCCTTTAAGTATCTTCTATAGTGCTGGCTTGATAATTATGAGCTGACTTACTTTTAATTGTTTCAAAAGTTCCTTCTTTGTGAATTTTAGAAGATACTTTTGATAGATTCAGCAATCGTGTTTGACAGTCATTTACTTGACTTGGAAATGCATCTTTTCATGTTTTCCTGGTGATTAAAGTTGTTAATAAGTGATTTGATGACAATCAGATTCATTCCTTTCATAAGTAAGTTGGCACTTTTCTCTTGGAACTTTTAATATTGTTTCTTTGCTTTGTATTTTTTATAAACTGATTATAAAATGTCATGAGGAGATTCAGTTATGATCACATGTTTTGATGGTCTATATGTCTCCTGTGCTTGAATGTCAATTTCTTCCTCTAAACCTGGGAAATTTTCTTCTAAAATTTTATTGAATAGATGATCAATATCTCCAAGGTTTATCTCAGCTGCTGCTTCTGTTTTATATGCCCTTCAATTTCATCTCTTGATTTTCTCCCAGAGTTCCTTGACTTTGTTGTACTTATGTTTTTGTTCTTATTCATGTTTAAGTCTATTATTTTGACCTTGTGTTCAATTTCTGGTGGGTTTTATTTTCTCCTGCTTACTTCATACTCTATTATTAACTTGATTGAGCTCATTTTTAAATTATTTTATTTACTGTGTCAAAAATTCCAATCTTGTTGAATTTCTCTTCCATGTTCCTGGCATTTCTTCTACATTGCTGATCTTCACATTTATTTTATCGACATTTTCTCTGTGTCTCTGTCTTTCTTCCCTGGGTCCTTGATTCAGCTATCTGTCGTGTAACCATTTTTTTTTCTGGTAACTTATTTATTTCAGTCTCTTTGTGTTCAGTAGTTTAAGAGTTATGATTTTTGAGAGGAATCACACACCCTGGCTTTTTCATTCTTTGTGTGTTTTTATTTCATTTTTTTTTCTACTTTTGCAGGCTCAATCCCCATTACCTCTCAGAAAAGAACAAACGGCCTTTAGAAGTGGCTCTCACTCCCATTTCTGACCAGGTAGTTGCAGAGCTCAATATGTGTTTGCCTTATTTTTACTGGCTGAATCATTTGTCATTTTCTTCTACATATCATTTCAACACTTTTAATTCTTTTAAGCAGTCTCCAAGTCTTCCCCCTCTTTCTCAATTAGATTTCTATCTATTAGAGTAGATATTTTTCTCTTAATTTGACCTTCTCTTTCAGTGATTCACACAAAGGGAGCTTCTATCCTATCATCTTACCCAGAAGTCCTGGTGGGATAGGGGTTGGACAGAATCCTTCCAGGAATAGTCCTGCTTCCATTCCTCTGTAAGAGAAATAAGATCCACAACAGCCATAATAAACCTACTAGTAGCCCTTCCCATAGAACTGTACTAATGGCTTAGGGCTGTAACTCCATGGTAGAGTATTGTTCTCATATACATGATGGCCTTGGTTCAGTTGCTAGTAATGCTCATAAAATGGAGTAAAATATACTATTTTTTAAATAAGGTAATATATTTGGAACTTTTTTCCAGGAATAAATGAAAATTACTATTTGAACATGTATAAATATAAAACTTCAGACCAACAAATCATGAAATTTTAAGGTGTTTGTTATCCTGAAAGGCAGAGGCAGACACATACCTCATGGAGGAACTCTAATCTGGTCATACAGAAGGGAGAGAGAACTGGAAAGAATCTTTATAATGAGTTTTATGGGTAAGGATAGACAAGGCAAGATAGGCTTGTTTAGTCTTGGTTGAAAACATCAGGCTATGAGGCATAGAAGCTGTCCAAAAGTCTCTGGTCATTTTCCTGGGGTGCTTCTTCTTTGGGTAACACTTGGTTAGTATTCAGTGCTACTCCTGAGCATGTTACCAAGTGGAGAATGTGGCTGTAGTGGAGTATCTGGGTTCGTTAGTGGTTAAAACATATGTATAAAAAGGCTGTCTATTAATGAAAGGATGTGCTGATGAGGAACCAGGGAGCCCAGACTATGCAACTCAGGTACATTAGTGGGTGGTCCAGTGCAAGATGTGTTCAGAATATAAACATAAGTAAAAACAACAACCACAACAAAAAGCCCTGTTTGTATAACTAAAGCCATGGCCATACAGGACAATTGATATAACACGTGTTCTGAACTACAGGAAAAGTGTCAAGAATGCATTTATTATTTTTCACTGGCTTATAAACCAGATTTTACCATTAATAGCTCTGAGTATTGGGTCCCTATTGAAATAGCAGAAATATGCCTTGTTTTGGAACATAAAGTAAAGCCTACAGCTGGTGCATTGCCATTTCTACCTTGAATAAAGAGGCTGATTCATAAAGAAGCTGATTTACAAACAAGCGAGCGGAAGCTAACAAGTGCCTGAAATAGATGTTGATTGTAAGTGAAATAAACTGTAACTACAACATTGAGCCCATAACCCTGGTAGTAAAATAAAATGAAGTGGAGAAAGCCATGCTGTAATAACAATTTAATATTCACCAGATTGTAAAGTGAATCTAGGAGGAATCATTGCACATGCAAGAAGAAAATTACCACCCAATATAATCTGCTGTGAGACATATTCATGGTCACCAAGAGCTCCAAAGTCTGAATAGTAATTTTCTTTAAAATGATGGCTGAGCATGGGTAAAATTTAACTCCTTTATCCACATCCTCCAGAGCGGAATAAAAATTGTCTGATGATGAGGATATATGACACAAGCTACTTCCATGGCATATGGAAGAGGAATGAGATAGTTTTCACCAATAGATCTTTGAATAGTTCCATGTCAGAAAGGCACAGCTCAGAAACTCAGAAGACCGGGTTAAAATCCAATGGCTTCACTCTCGATAAATGTTCAGTCCTTTAAAAACTTAATCTTTTCATCTGATAAAATAGTGAAGATATTCTGATTCGCAAAGCAGTAGGTAGAATCAAAAAACTACTAAGCATTCTTCTAATTACTCAGTTCAGAAAGACAAATGAATACTGTTTGTCAATTAAATGTTTGATGTTTGAAAAAAATAATCAAAAGCAGATGTTTGTAGCTCATATCCATAACAGCATTATTTCCAGTGGCCCCCACATAGAAACATCCTAAGATCCATCAACACATAAAAAGGTTTGGCACAATACAATGGGTTTAAAAAGGAATTATTCAGTGTAAAAGGCAAGGATATTCTAGAATGTGCCATTATATGGGTGAACCTTAGCAAAGATATGCTAAGTGAAATAGGCTGATCATAATATAAAAATATTTTATACATATTTATATATATGCACACATATATATACAGAGAGAGAGAGAGAAAGAGAGAGAGAGAAAGTAAAATATTAAGGGGTAGTTGCTCAGTTGATAGAGAAACTGAGTTTAGAATGATTTTTTAATTTAATTTTATTTATAATTCATTTTTTACCCTCCATATTCCATTCTCCATCCACCCTCTGACTGCTCCACATCCCACACCTCCTCCCCACCCCACCCCGTCTCCGCGTGGATGCTCCCACCCCCACCCCACCTGACCTCTAGGATAATGGTTGAACAACAGTGTGAATGTACATACACCAAGTTACTAAATGGTGATGCAAAACTGGTGATACTTTTTATATTGTGTGTTCTGTCTATTTTGCTGCTCTGAGAAGCACTCCAACTCTCATTCTCTGGAACGAGAGCAATGAGCAGATGCATCCTGAGATTATAGCTGGGATTCTCGGGATGGTGATCGTTAGTGACCAGATTTGGACATGTCTTTGTGTTCTGGTCACTGATGCTGGGCAACATGATGACCAGGCTGTGTAGAATAGAAAAAGATTCTCCTCTTTTAGCTCTGCTTTTAATAAGTTGGGAACATTGACATATTTATGCAAAACCAAAACAACAGCAACAAAACAACAACAGCGTCTTCTTCTTGGGTTTCTAAGAAGAATCAATTTACAAAGAGAACTTCTCTTTTTTTATTATTTTAAAATACTTATATTTATTTTATGTGTTTTACCTGCATGTATTATGTACCAAATGTGTACAGTGCCCTTGGAGGCCAAATGAGGATATTGGTCTTCCTGAAACTGGATTTTATAGAAGGTTGTAACGCTACCACATGGATGCTGGAAATTGAACCTGAGTCCTCTGGAAAAGCAACCAGTGCTCTTAACCACTGGACCATCTCTCCATCCCCCATCAGTATTCTTAACAACAAAATTGTACTTTATAACTTATTTTTCTTCTTAGCTGTGAACAATATTCCAGTTATTCCTGAATTAACAAGTAGCTTTTAACACCCACATTCTATTAAATTAGTAGATGTTCCAAATTAGTAGCTCTACCACAATTTAAGCAAATCATTTGACTGGTTTGGTAGGATGGTAACTATTTGGGAATTTTTCACCCAGTTTCTCCCAAATTTTGTGTTTGATCCTGCAAAAACTGTATTTATACAGATCTTAGAAAGTATTTATCAATCATATTTTTACTTAAGAATGAATTATGAGGCACTACTTGCTTCTGCAGAGGACCCAGGTTCCATTCTCAGCTCCCATTTGGCAGCTCACAGCTGTCTGTAACTTCAGTTCCAGGGGATCCATTGCCTACATCTGACCTTTGAGAGCACCAGACAATCATGTAGTGCATATGCATACATATAGGCAAAACAATCAAAAATAAAATGAATAAATCTAATTTTAAAAAGAATAGGTTTTAAAGAGGGATGGTTGTGCACACTTTTAATCCCAGCAGCAGGGAGGCAAAGGCAAGAGAATACCTGTGAATTCAGTGTCAGCCTGGTATAGGAACTTAGAGAATGCAGTACTTTTATATGGACAGTTATAAATATTGTACAGTCTATCATCTTTTCCAGTGGTATATGGCCAAAGAGAACTTCTCAATCTGCAGCACACACTCACCCCCCTTCAGTCCCCTTGGTTTTCTATAATCCAATCAATGAAAGGAATAGAAACAACACATATTAGATCAAACTGGGCTTTTTTTTTACTATTGATCACCCACTAACTCTCTGCAAGTGTAGGCATAATTTTTATTTTCTAAAATACATAACTAACTATAACTCCTGTTGAAGAAGAAAGCTACTTTCCCAAAGAGCACTCTACTTGATGCCCTATTAAGATTGGATGACAATTACAGTCTCCCACCAGAATTGATGCTTCACAGGGCTACCTGCATATCAGTCTAGTTCTCCTTCTTTAGCACGGTGTCATCCCTTTAAAACACATGACACACGATTCTTGTATATTGTAGAATCATACCCTACTTGTTACAGATATTCTCTGCATGTCTGACCTTTTGCTGTCTACTCAGCTTCTAAATTCCATTAATATGTCATTTTATTTAAAAAAATATAAGGTCTGTAAGAACAAACATCTCAACTGTATAGCTCTTTGATTGGTTTTGGGTTTGGTTGTTGTTTAGATTTTGGTGTTTTTGTTTTGTTGTAGGCTATTTTTTTCCTTCTAGCTATGATATAAGAGAATCTGGAGAAAGTAAGTCATAATTACCATGCTCTTGGATTGTGGCACTTTTTCTTGTTAAGATTTGTATATGAAACATGAATATTAAAATGTGTATTTTATGGTTGATAAATGTTTATAATGTGTATAACCCGTGCTCAATTCATTATTATTGTGTTGATTTCTTTTCTTCTTGGTTTTTAAAAAACACTGAAAATAAAACATTTCCATATACTTTTTTTTTCATATACTTTTTAAAGTATTTCAGTCCTCGGCAACGTGCTGAATGGAGGCATGATCCTAAGTAGCTGTCAGAGGATAACGGGCATAGTGAAGAAGAGCAATAGGCCTTTTCCTCCTTTGTCAGAAATGCTCAAACCAGGGCAGTTCTAAACCACAAAGAGAAAACAAACGACAGATCTAATCAGACAAAGCCCTGTGATGGCACAATAGACCCAGCAGCTGTGGAAATATAATGGCGTTCTGTATTTGTACAGGTAAGAGACCTTAGGAGTCCATATTCTCTAAGACTAGCCAGTAGTTCCTGTGTTGAAACATTTTTTCTCCCATTATTTTTAAAAATTATCCTAATTTAAGATATTCTGTTATAGCCATAATGGGCAAAATGATCACACACACACACACACACACACACACACACACACACACACAATGCCTGGCATTTCTACAGTTATTACTGTCAGTGCTGTGGTAAAGATTCCAAAACAAGCAAGACACAGCCACAGGGTTTCAGGAACTCACAGCCATCCATGCCCTTGTTCTCACCCACTAGCTGAATCTTCCCAGAATTTCCAGGAATAACTCTGAAGGCTTTCCACCAATTCCAAGAATAAATGATCTTTTAAAATGTGCCCGCATGACATCCTCTTCATTCTGTCTTCTCTAGGACAGTTATAATATTTACCTTTGGGATGCATCTATATTAATGATAATTTAGTCTTTCTGTTTTATATTAAAATTGTCAACAGCTTACTTTCTTTTTCACACTACAAATTCCTCAAGACAGAGGTTCATTTATTTCATCATCAGTGAATCCATAATGAACACTGTTCATTCATTCGTTCATTCATTCATTTTTTCTTTAATAATAAAATATTTGCTAGAGATCTACAGTATTTTATGTGCTAAAGCATCAGAAACAAAAGTAATGATATTTTGTTTTAATGATCATATTCTATGGTTTTGACTAAAGGAGCAATAATGGAAGCTAACGGAGAGAAAGAGCTGCTATCATGTTTTATGTGGAATCATCATTTTCTCCTGTATTTCTCACATACAGCATTGTCTTAGTTACTTTTCCTGCATACACAGTCATGGGAAAAAGAGCAAGGAGTACTTGCTGTTATTCAGCATCCTAACTACACTTGCACGTCTAGGATACAAGCCAGGGATTGCCTCTGCCCACTCTGAGCAGGTCTTCCCACCTCAATACAACCAAGATAATCTTACAGGAATGCCTAAAAGCCAAGATCCAGGAAGATTCTAGATATTGTCAAGTTGACAATTAACTCTAACCAGGACAACATTAACTGTTAAGCTATACAAAGAGTTGTATAAGACATGACATGGATTGGAGTTGCCTAAAGTTTTAAGAAGTTTCAATTCTCTAGCATATGAGATGAAGGGCAGGAAAATTATGAAAGGTATTGCAAAGGAAATGGTTACACAAAAGCAGCAGAAACTAATAAGATGCTATGGGAGAAAGCAGAGAAGCAAGGAGATGAGGCATTAGAAAGTAGTAGAAAATAAATTATCATAGATGTAACAAGTATTGATTTTAAGGCATTGAAGATAAACCTATACATTATATTTCAAGAGAAATCAAGACCATACTAAAGTATTACTGAGTCATGGAAATTCAAGTAACAATAGTGTTAATTTTTTTTTTTTACCTAGTTTTTGCCTGTCTCCAAAAACATCAATGATCTCAATTGGTTCTTGGCATTTCCAGCCTCTTCAAGGAACTCGTCAATGAATGCCTAACTGGTGGTCAGAGGTCTGTCCATGAATGGAAAGTGCATGAAGCAAGCAATAGCTCTTCTCCCCTTCACATCCTTGGCATCCTGTCAACAGGTTTGAAGGACTGTGGATGCGAGAGGATTCTTTCAGTTAATAGGTGGAGACTTTCCCCATTCACTCTTTCCTAAGCCAATATAAACTTGAAAAAGAATAGTTTCCTGTCTTCGCACATCTTGTCCTACTTATACATCTGTATACCCCAAAAGTAGACAATTTCCTTCTCTGTCTGAAGGTCATACAATGCTTATGATACAGGTTAGGATCCGAGTAGCTGCATGTGGCATTGTGCCCAAGTTCACACAACTCAAGAGACCAATTAAAAACCAAAGGTATATTCAAGTGCTTGGAAGAAGCTGGCTTACCCACATTTCTCTCTCTGTTACTTTATAAAAGATATGTTTGTTTGTTTGTTTGCTTGTTTGTTTTAAAAAACAAGCACAGCTTCTTCTCTGGTGCACAAAATGTATTGCAGAGGTAATCTCAACTTTTCTTCCTTCTCTTTCTTTGTCCCTCCAATAATGAATGACTATGGTGGTTAGGATATTGAATGTATACAACTCTGAAACAACAATGATTTTAGACAATGAAACTAAGGTGTAAAGCAGATTTAGGCTTTTTTCCCTAATCTTTTAATATAATTAAAATTAGCATAATAACCATAATTCTAAAAGGCAGTACCTTATTTTTTTCCTTGGCAACAATTTATTTACTCTGAATGCTCCAGGATTCATCTCTCAAGAGAAATGAAACAACAAGATGTAATGTTTAAAATGTATGTGCCTGACAGCAAAACATAGATTTCTTTAAAACAATCATAACATTTCTTGTTGATTAAAAATATGTTAATTTATTCTAGTAATCCAGAATCTCGTAGGCGATGATATGAGATTCTTTAATTGTTTGAGTAATATACTGCTAGTGTTTTCACATCTAAAAAATTAAATTTCCATGAGACCTACTCTAAAGAATTTTCAGAAAGTAACAGTGTAATTCTTTCTCTGTATCCATAAAGAATATATTCATAGTTTTTCATTTAGATTCATTTCTGCTTAGGTTTGCTGTGACAGTTTTCTTGCCTTGTGCTGTCATGAGAAAACAATCCTTCTGTTGCCCAGGAAAAAATGGTTACAGGCAACGTGTACTTGTATTCATTTAGATCTTTTTCTCTAATTCCTATTCTAAGTATTGTTCAATCAGAAACCTGTCTGTAAAATGGAAAATTTGAATATTACATTTGTAGAATATGTTCATAGGCTGAGAATTATTTTTCTGTGTATATTATTTAAGTTATTTATCTATTAGATATTTCATAGGTTCAACTTTTTAGAGTAGAATTCTCCAATACTAGGTGAAGCTGTGTTTACCAATTTTAAAATCCAAGTGAGCACCTTTGTTTTGATGCTTTCATTACTATGCTCCAACTCTTCCCAGGTCATTTCCCACCAATCTTGTAACCTTTGTTCTTATTACTATTATTAGAACACAGTGCATCCAATTAATGCTGCCCATGTTTAAGGATGTGAGGCCATCTACTAGGGCATGGTCAACCTCATAATGACACATCCCACTTGAAAAAAAAATGATTGTTACTTATCAGCAGCTATCAACTGGCAATAGCTCCAGAGCTTGGGCCACAGCCCCTGGAGCCACTTACTTGTCCATGCTAGAGCATTTGCCTGTCTGGATGAGGCACAGGTCTCACACAAATAAGCAGAGCTGCTTGAGTGTGTGTGTGTGTGTGTGTGTGTGTGTGTGTGTGTGTGTGTGTGTAACAGTCATGTCCTATTCAGAAGACAGCCATTCACAGTATATACCATTCTCTGGCTTTACATTCTTTCTTCTACTTCTACAATGTAGAAGCCTTGGGTGGGGATAGGATGATACGATTGTCCCATCACGGATAAAACATTCCAGCTGCTTGTTTGCAGCACTATGAAGAGTTATGAATCTGCATTAACTACATCAAGAATCTTCTCTGACTAAGCCTGAGAGCAGTGAGCACAATCTGAGCAGATACCATGGGAGAGTCTTTCAAGAAACAGGATTTCAAAAAGAAAACTTAGCTGTGACAACACTCTTGGTGTGGGGGGAAGAGAATTCTTGAGGAATTCACTACATCTCTTGGTTTCTGCTGCTTTTCTAACTCACAGCTTCATTTGTATCATGATGTTCCTGCTGCCTACTAATTACAGAGTTTCTATAGATGAGGCCAAACATTTATAGCAACCCTATGTCTTATATATCTCCAGGAATGTATATTGTACAACAAAAGATTGTATGCCTTTATTGCTATGAATTCACAGGAATGTAAATGTGTTCCCAATAGAAACTGAAGACTGGAAGGCTTAGGGAGATGGCACCATGAGTAATTGTTGTACAGTGGTGAGGACCTGAGTTAGAGTCTTAGCAGTCACATTTTAATGTGACCACACATTGTTTAACACAAGCATGGCATATAGGAGACACAAGAAAATCAATGAACTTTGCTGGGTGGCAGGTTCATGAGAGTTCCTGTCTCAAGAGAGTAAAGTGGAGAATGTTAAGAGGAGGGCATTCAACGTCTTCTCAGGCCATTGCATATATGCATTAGTATACATGCCTTCATTCATATGTACCTACAGTGTGAACACACACACACACATTATTGAAAGAGTAAAGTACAGACAATTTTCTCTGTTTGCCAGATTTACATTTGAACCTGCCAACCAAAAGATTTGTGGAAGAAACTTCATGTCCATAACACTCACAGAGTTTTAGTAAGTAGGTAATATTGAACTGTCCAGGTAAAAAAGGGGGGGGGGGTTGGGGAATGTCTTGGGTTCTAACTGCACATCCAGCTTTGATCTTATGATTAGTTAGTCTGTTCTGCTGATGTCAGACCCAAGGCTGGATGCAGGCAGGTTTAATGAACAGTTGCTTCTGTCAAATATAGCAAAATCCCTGAAACTAGCTAAATCACTGCTGATTTGAAGCACCTGGGATCTATCTTACCCACGTGTTTCCATTTAAGCTCTAACTCACCCCCCACCAAAGCTCAAACGGAAGCTCTAAAATATATTATGGTGGTGACGCTAAATTTAACTAATCGGCATGCTTTTAATGAAGAGTAGACATTTTGCAGGATACATTTAAATCCTTTATTAATGGTGTCAGCTGTTGACAAATTAGTGTAACTGTGGCATGCCAGGAAACATATCCCACTGCCCAGTGCTGTGTGGACTCCATCTATGTGAATGGGGAATAAGCACTTGCAGTCTTTCCCTGCTCTGAGCAGTTAAGAGCTGAATGCAACAATCTTATTTAAATATCAATGCTGCTGTGTTCCCTATGAATATCTATTAGGCTCCTAAAGCACCCAGATTCAATTCCTCTTCTACACAAGTCTCCTTACTGGGCTGACTATGACTCCCTACTCTGGTACCTTCACACCCTAATGTGTTAGACATCCAGATAAGATGTACTTTGCAGTGTATTGGCTGGCATGCTCCCAGCAGTCCCCAGGGCCTTCGATTGGTCTAAAGATCATGACAACAATAGCTGCTTTATAGGAATCATGTGCTGACGGTCTGGACAGCATCGCTTCAAACGCAAGATCAAAATGAGCACAGCTAATGGAGCCATCAAAGAAATCAGTTAAAAGTCCCGATTTGAAAAACACTCACACATGGTGCATTCCTCATCAGAATTTTTCCCAGGGGAAATGGCCTGAAAAGGTTGGGGTGCAGCCAAACAGGCTACAGCCTGTGCTGTGCCAGGCTGCCCTCTACCAACTTTCATCTGGCTGAGTTCATCCCAGGAAACCCTAAGGATTCCAAAGGATACAAGAGGAACCGAGGATTCTCACACCTCCTGGTGAGCACTGTGGCATTATGCTCTTGAGAGCAGATTCATACTGGAATGCCCAGGGTACAGAAAAGAAGAGCACAGGGAGACAATTGGGCACACAGTGGAAGCATGTGGGTCAAGATCAAAAGTGGCCCACATTCAAACCAGGACACAGTTGTGCAGCGGGGTCTCAAGAGCCAGATTTCCACTCCAGAGTAGTAACCATGGCATAGGCAAGAACTTTAAAAATTTGGACTAAGAAAACCTATCTCAAAAGAGGTTTTTATAGCATAGTGGGATGATTATTCAGGTCTGTTAACCAAACCCCTTAGAGTCTAAGAAAGAGGCAAAAAACTTTTTTTATTTTATTTTTTTATTAGATATTTTCTTCATTTACATTTCAAATGCTATCCCAAAAGTCCCCTATACCCTCGCCCCATCCTGCTCCCCTACCCACTCACTTCCACTTCTTGGCCCTGGCTTTCCCCTGCACTGGGGCATATAAAGTTTGCTAGACCAAAGGGCCTCTCTTCCCAATGATGGCTGACTAGGCCATCTTCTGTTACATATGCAGCTAGAGACACGAGCTCTGGGGGTACTGGTTAGTTCATATTGTTGTTCCACCCATAGGGTTGCGGACCCCTTCAGCTCTTGGGTACTTTCTCTAGCTTCTCCATTGGGGGCCCTGTGTTCCATCCTATAGATGACTGTGAGCATCCACTAACGTGTTTGCCAGGCATTGGCAAAGAGAGGCAGAAATTTTAAGATAAAGTTTTAACAAAGATCAATCCACTCGGGATCCAATGGGATGAGTCGATCACTTATAGACAACTTCAATATTGTGTTTGAGACAGTGATTTGACATACTTACAACTTTAAAAAAAAAACTGGCCCAAGAAGCTGAGGCTAGACCAAAACCTTGACAAACAGTTGTGTTCTTTTGCAATGCTCTGAATTAGTGTAAACCTATTTTAATAAGCTAAACTAGTAGTTAGGGAATGTAGCACACAGGGTAGAGAGTGTGTGTGGCTTTCAGGAAGCTGTGTTCAACCCCTAGTGCTACAGAAACCAACTATAGTGATGAGTGTTGTCTTACTTGTTACTTACTCATCCTATTACTAGGATAAAAGCCTGTAGTAGATAGCCCTGGTGCTGTTTGTATTTTGATGCTAATTCAGCTTCCCCCAGAGGATCTGCCTTGAGTGAATCTTGTACTCAGGACTTCATGTGACCCTCTCGGCTCATGAATAAAGAAATCAATCTTCTGAGGAACCGCCAGACTGATTTCCAGAGTGGTTGTACAAGCTTGCAATCCCACCAACAATGGAGGAGTGTTCCCCTTTCTCCACATCCACGCCAGCATCTGCTGTCACCTGAATTTTTCATCTTAGCCATTCTGACTGGTGTGAGGTGGAATCTCAGGGTTGTTTTGATTTGCATTTCCCTGATGAATAAAGATGTTGAACATTTTTTCAGGTGCTTCTCTGCCATTCGGTATTCCTCAGGTGAGAATTCTTTGTTCAGTTCTGAGCCCCATTTTTTAATGGGGTTATTTGATTTTATGGAGTCTACCTTCTTGAGTTCTTTATATATATTGGATATTAGTCCCCTGTCCGATTTGGGATAGGTAAAGATCCTTTCCCAATCTGTTGGTGTTCTTTTTGTCTTATTGACGGTGTCTTTTGCCTTGCAGAAGCTTTGCAATTTTATGAGGTCCCATTTATCGATTCTTGATCTTACAGCACAAGCTCTTGCTGTTCTATTCAGGAATTTTCCCCCTGTACCCATATCTTCGAGGCTTTTCCCTACTTTCTCCTCTATAAGTTTCAGTGTCTCTGGCAATACCTCTTCTGGGCATATATCCAGAAGATGCCCCAACCGATAAGAAGGACACATGCTCCACTATGTTCATAGCAGCCTTATTTATAATAGCCAGAAGCTGGAAAGAATCCAGATGCCCCTCAACAGAGGAATGGATACAGAAAATGTGGTACATTTACACAATGGAGTACTACTCAGCTATTAAAAAGAATGAATTTATGAAATTCCTAGCCAAATGGATGGACCTGGAGGGCATCATCCTGAGTGAGGTAACCCAATCACAAAGGAACTCTCACAATATGTACTCACTGATAAGTGGACATTAGCCCAGAAACTTAGGATACCCAAGATATAAGATATAATTTGCTAAAAACATTAAACTCAAGAGAACGAAGACCAAAGTGTGGACACTTTGCCCCTTCTTAGAATAGGAAACATAACACCCATGGAAGGAGTTACAGAGACAAAATCTGGAAGTGTGACGAAAGGATGGACCATCTAGTGATTGCCATATCCAGAGATCCATCCCATGATCAGCTTCCAAACGCTGACACCATTGTATACACTAGCAAGATATTGCTGAAAGGACCCAGATATAGCTGTCTCTTGTGAGACTATGCCAGGGCCTAGCAAACACAGAAGTGGATGCTCACAGTCAGCTATTGAATGGACCACAGGGCCCCCAATGGAGGAACTAGAGAAAGCACCCAAGGAACTAAAGGGAACTGCAACCTATAGGTGGAACAACAATATGAACTAAGCAGTACCCCGGAGCTCTTGTCTCTAGCTGCATATGTATCAAAAGATGGCCTAGTCGGCCATCACTGCAAAGAGAGGCCCCACTGGATTTGCAAACTTTATATGCCCCAGTACAGGGGAACACCAGGGCCAAAAAGGGGGAATGGGTGGGTAGGGGAGTAGGGGGGGTATGGGGGAGTTTTGGTATAGCATTGGAAATGTAAATGAGCTAAATACCTAATAAAAAATGGAAAAAAAAAAATCAATCACTGGGTGGGTGAGTAGGCGGGACAACCGGGTCAGAGGGAGGAAGAGAAGAGGCAGGAGAGAGATACAGGTTTTAGAAAGGGACAGCAGGAGGACAAGATGTACCTATTAGTGACCCGTGGTTTAGATGGAGAATCCGCCAGGGTTCGACATCGGAGGATTTAGGATTAATATGGTTTACAAGATTAGGATTCTAGTTGTTCTGCCCAGCGATTGACTTACAGTTGATTCTGAACTAAGTTTGTGTGGTGTTTTCCCTCATCAGCGGCTATTGGGTTCCAGAGAGAAAGGTATGGAGGCAAACGTGGGTTTTCCAGAAGTGCACGCCAAAAGGCCATGGGAATTTTGCAGCATGGGGTAGTTACCCACCAGTGGGAACTTAGCTGGGGCGAGAGATTTTGGAGCTCTGAGTTAGTCCCCACAAGATGAGAACAGGTCCGCCAGGCAGTGTATTGTGAATTGCATTTCTTAAAATTTCCCACAACAAAACCTAACAACCAAAAGCAAGTTTGATAGTTTATGTTTCAAATGTTGTCCCCCTTCCGGGTTTCCCCTCTGCAAGCCCCCTATCCTATTCCCACTCCCCCTGCCTCTTTGAGCGTGCGCTTCACCTTCTTCTTCTTCTTCTTCTTCTTCTTCTTCTTCTTCTTCTTCTTCTTCTTCTTCTTCTTCTTCTTCCTCTTCCTCTTCCTCTTCCTCTTCCTCTTCCTCTTCCTCTTCCTCTTCCTCTTCCTCTTCCTCTTCCTCTTCCTCTTCCTCTTCCTCTTCCTCTTCCTCTTCTTCTTCTTCTTCTTCTTCTTCTTCTTTTTGGTGGGTGGGTGAATTTGTAAAATGAATGACTTTGATAAAGTTTCATGCACAGGCAAATATTTTCATTAGATTCTGTGTAGTGATCTGCTTTCCCTTTGTAATTTGTAGTCCTAAAAAGATTTAAAAAAAAAAAGTCCATCCTTACATCTTAAAAAAAAGAGAGAGAGAGAGAAAAAGGCCTAAAGAGGATGCATGAATCATCCTTAGAAAGGAAAACAAAATAGTCAGAGAAGGTGGATGGAGAAGGGAACTGGATGAAAGAGGTGGGTGAGGAGGGGAACAGGGATGGAGATCAGGTGTGGGGGGATGGGATTTTGATGGAGGGCAGGCAGTAAGAATGGAAAAGGGGAGTGGACATCTCTGGTGACTAGTTGAAGGCCTGAGATGGTGGAGCCTACTAAGAATCTATGGGGATGACCTTAGCTGAGATTTCTACCAGCAGGGGATAAGGAGACTGAAGAGGCCACATTTTGTAGCCCAACAGGACTTCCAGTGAAGGGAGGAGTATATCAATGCACCCAAATTGACCTGCCTATAAGATGTGCAGGAATAAAGATGGAGCAGAGACTAAGGGAACAGCCAACCAATGCCCCAACTTAAGACCCATCCCATGGGAGAGAGCCAACCCCTGACACTATTAATGATACTCTGCTATGCTTGCAGACAGGAACATAGCATATCTGTCTTCTGAGAGGCTTCATCCAGCAGCAGATGAAAACAGGTGCAGAGACCTACAGCCAAAGATCAAGTGGAGCCCAGGGAAGAGTGGGGGTTAGAAATGAGCAAGCTGGAAGGGTCAAAGACGTAACAGAAGACCTACAGAGCCCACTAACCTAGGCTAAAACTATCAACCAAGGAGCATACACAGGCTGGACCTAGGATCCTACACATTTGTTGCAAATGTGCAGCTTGGTCTTCAAGTAGTCCCCCTAACAATTGGAGAAGGGCTGTCTCTGACTCCGTTGTTGCTCAGTGGATCACCTCCTGCCTAGACTGCCTCAGTGGAAGAGTAGATGCTGAGTCTGGAATTCTCCTAAGGACAGGACTGGGTGGGGGGTTTGGGGTTGCAATCAGGGTATAAAGTGAATAAAAAGCAATAAATTACTGAGGAAAATTCCTTAAAGTCTTGCCTATAACCTGATTTTATGAATTTTCTCAAAGGTTCCATTATTAATTTTATTATTTTTACTACTACTACTACTACTATTATTATTATTATTATTATTATTATTATTATTATTATTAATTTTACATCCCACTCATTGCCTTTCTTCCAGTCACCCCCACCCACAGTTCTTCATCCATCCCCCCTCCCCATCTCCTCTGAGTGGGTGCCTCCCTCCAAGTATCCCCCTACTGGCACTTCAAGTCTCTGTGAGGCTTCCTCTCCCACTGAAGCCATACAAGTCATCCCAGCTACGAGAACATATGCTACAAACAGACAACACTTTGGGAGTATCCTCTGCTCCAGTTGTTTGGAACCTGCAAGGAGACCAAGCTGCATGTCTGCTACATATGTGCATAGAGGCCTAGGTCCAGCGCATTTATGTTCTTTAGTTGATAGTTCAGACTCTGAGAGCCCCAAGGGTTCAGGTTAGTTGACTCTTTTGGTCTTCCTGAGGAGTTCTTATTCCCTTTGGTCCCTCAATTTTTCTTCCCATTCTTCCATAGGAGTCCCCAAGCTCCATCCACTGTTTTATGGGTGTTTGTATCTGTCTGAGTTAGCCACTAGGTGGAATCTCTCAGAAGACAACATGCTCTTGTCTGCAAGCATAGCAGACTAGATGAATAGTGTCAGGGATTGGTGCTTGCCCATGGGATGGGTCTCAAGTTAGGCTGGTCATTGGTTGGCCATTTCCTCAGTCTCTGCTTCATCCCCCATCCCTGTATTTCTTGTAGAATATATTTTGGGTCGAATGTTTTGTGGGTGGTTTGATGTCACTATTGCTCCTCTAAGGTTCCTGCCTGACTACAGGATGTAGTCTCTTTAGGTTCCATATCTGTAATATAGTGAGCCACAGTTAAGGTCACCTTCATTGATTCTTTGGCACCTCCCTTATTCCAAATCTTTGTCTTGTCCTGGAGATACCTATCCACACTTCCTCACCACTGTCAGTTGCATACTACCATACATTTTCATGACCATCTAGCTGTCTTTACTGTCCTTCTCTACACCTGATCATGAACCCCTCTATTTTCTTCCTCATCCCTCTCCAAGTTTTCTCCCTCCTTCTTACTCTTATGACTATTTTATTCCCCCTTCTAATTGAGATTCAAGCTTCCTTGCCTATGCCTTTCTTCTTGTTTAGCTTCTTTGGTTCTGAAGTGTATCACAACACCTATACTTTATGACTAATATCCACTTGTAAGTGAGTGCATATTATGCATGTCCTTTTGAGTCTGAGTTACCTCACTCAGGATGATATATCAAGTTCCATCCATTTGTCTGCAAATTGAATGATTTCTTTGTTTTTAATAGTTGAGTAGTATTCCATTGTGTAGACTTACCACATTTTCTTTATCCATTTTTTAGTTGACAGATATCTAGGTTCTTTCCAGTTTCCATTACAAAGAAAGCTGCTATGAGCATCATTGAGCAAGTGTCTTTGTGAGAGATTGGAGCATCTTTTGGGTGATCCCATTATTCTTACAAGTAAGGCTTCACGCCATTTCTTCACTAGTCACAGATCTAGTCTTGCTCTAATCTGTTCTGGTTGGTTTATTATGATGTCCAATCATGGAATTACTCCTCTTTCCGTTCAGTATGGACCCCCATATCCTCCAACTAATTTCAAAACCATCTAAGAGAAGCCCAATTCCTCTAAGTCCTAGACTGGCTGGCTGAGATGTGCCATGTTCCCCATGTGTTCGTACTCTCACCTCAGTTTGCTTATACTTAAAGTTGTCCTGACTGTCCTTGATGGAAGGGTGCTGATGTCCACACTCATCAGAACATGTCTGAGCATGGTCCGAGCTTCAGCTCTTGACAGATTGCAAATCTCCATTTCTAGCTAACTTCTGATTTGGATCACACTCCAATTTTCAAATGCCAACTAAATATTCTCAGATGCCACATTGCAGAAGGTTTCAAATTCAATTTTCCCCAAACCAAACTCATCCTTTCTCCTCCTGCAAAATCTCTAACTTCTCTGTAATTCTCATATCATATAATGATGTGATGGACTTTTAGTCTCTTGGGCTTTAAATATGAAAGAGAACCTACGGGAAAGTTAAAAGTTGCCTAGTAATATATCAGGAGCACTTAAACTCTTAACCAAGTGTGAAATTGTATTTGACTATTGTCAATGGGAAAATCATTCTGGCACTTTTAAAAGACAATGTGGTTAAGACAATGTGAGAAGGGACTGTTGCAATAGAAATTTGTAATTTGGGAAGTGATTTGCTCAACTATAAATAAACCAGGAGAGGTGAAAATTTACAATTGAGAACCAAAGACAATTGCCAAGAAGAAATGGGAGGAATGGCACAGTTAGTCTTACCAAGACAACTACAAGAACTCTTGCTGGAGACAGAGCAAACTGTTAAGATAGTGAAGGTAAGGAACAATGAGTTAATATAACCAGATATTTGGGATGGGGGAGAGGTTCAAAATTAGCCCACCTCAATTTCTGTCAAAACTAAACTAAAATGACCTTGGACAGAGCACAAGGTCTAGCTTTGAAGGATTCAGATAAGAGCTGCTCAACTTTGGTCAAAGAATGTCTTTGTCAGTATATATAATTTTATTAATACTTGACAGGTTTTTGTTGTTTTTAAGACTTCCAAGAAAAATGTCAAAACAAAGTTAAAAGATTAAAACACAAAAGAACAGAAGATACTATTCATCTATCTAGATCGTGATTAGTTGTTAAATTCTAAGATGTGAAATTTGCTCAAAAAGGGCATTTTCTTGTTATTTTGTTTCTTTTATTTATTTGTGGTGCTATTTATATATGATGGCTATCTTCATCATTTGCACTGTCCTCATATCAAGTGTCAATGGGAGAGAGTTGTCATTTACTGAAACAAGTAAAATATTATAGTGATGCTACTGCCACTATACTGGAACTTCTCAATACCCAGCACTGAAAAGGGATTTCATTCCTCCTGCCATACAGGGTACCCCAGGGTCAGTAGTAATGTACAGGGTGTACCAGGGTAAGTAGTGATGTACAGGGTACCTCAGGGTCAGTAGTGATTTACAGGGTGCAGCAGGGTCAGTAGTGATGTACAGGGTACACCAGGGTAAGTAGTGATGTACAGGGTGCACCAGGGTCAGTAGTGCTGTACAGGGTACACCAGGGTAAGTAGTGATGTACAGGGTGCACCAGGGTCAGTAGTGCTGTACAGGGTACACCAGGGTAAGTAGTGATGTACAGGGTACCCCAGGGTCAGTAGTAATGTACAGGGTGTACCAGGGTAAGTAGTGATGTACAGGGTACCTCAGGGTCAGTAGTGATTTACAGGGTGCAGCAGGGTCAGTAGTGATGTACAGGGTACCTCAGGGTCAGTAGTGATTTACAGGGTGCAGCAGGGTCAGTAGTGATGTACAGGGTACACCAGGGTCAGTAGTGATGTACAGGGTGCACCAGGGTCAGTAGTGCTGTACAGGGTACACCAGGGTAAGTAGTGATGTTTGGTAAGAGTCTTGCAGCATACCGTGGTATTTTCTGACTATGTTCGCAGAACATTCACTTGGCAAATTTCCCTTTTCCTCATTTTTTTTCTCTTATAAAAATTTTACTTTCAGCAACATAGCTCCAGGTCCTGTATAACCATTGTGTGTATCTCCCCTAGGCTTCTGGTTCAGAAGGTTTAGACAATGAAAAACAGGATTGTCCATGAAAATCAGAAACAAAACCAATCACTCATTCAGGTAGATAATCAGACAAGACCCAGGCATGACTTATTAAACAGTACCATTTACTCACAAGTAATTCTCCCATTGCTATTTTAATGAGTTTATACATAAAGATAAAATATTATTTTACATCAAAATTTGAAAAGCTGGGCCTATAATATTAAATATAGAAAGCATGCTCTCTGTAAGTGCTAAAAAGTAAAATTTGTAATACTAAAGAGATATTTCAGAAATAATTTCTTTTTTTATTATGTATACATCATTCTGCCTGCATGTATGCTTGCAAGCCAGAAGAGGGCACCAGATTGAAATATAGGTGGTTGTAAGCCACCATGTGGTTGCTGGGACTTAAACTCAGGACCTTTGGAAGAGCAGCCAATGCTCTTATCCTCTGAGCCATCTCTCCAGCCCTAGTTTTATTTCTTAATGTATACCTTAAATCCTACTTGTAAACTCCAACTCTGTTCCCAAGAACAATTATATAACAATTGTTATAGCAATTGAACCTAGCTTGCTTATTTGGGTTTGCTCATTTTAATGAAACAAAGGGGCCTGGAGTGTAGCTTGGATAAAAAGTAAAAATACAAAATAATGCAAAAAAATGCAAAAAAGTAAAACAGGTACTAAACTAAAATATCAAATAAAATGAAATGACAAAGCCTATTTCCACTAACGGGCCAGTTCCTTCTCTTCTAGCTCCCCTGCTTGCCCAAAATAGTCTTAGACAAGTAAGATATGCTTTCATCAGGTTGTAAACTTCTTCCATGCAGAATGAAGGCTGCTCATTAGCACAGCTCTGCTGCGTTTAACAGTGTTCACCCAGCTCCTGTGAATGCTTAATAAGTGAGAGGACACATGTGCGTGGCAGCAAGCAGAACTAATCTCTGAGTTAGGGGTAAATCTGCCTTTTTTAAACCACCTTGAAGTCACTTGCCCTTTTAGGGAAAAAAAGACTACCTCTCCCTTCATGAGCTATGTGTCACATTGACATAGATGTCTCTAGAGAAGCTTATTGTAGAACTTAAAAGTGTGTGGTCATAGGGAACCACTGAGCATCAGGTCACTACTAAGGACAAGATGCCTATATCATCTGCAGAATAGGGAGTATAGTAAAGGGCAAAGGTGCTTCCAAAAACAAGAATTCAAGGTGCACATGAGTCACTCACTTAACCGTGAATGTCTACTCTGCATTTCCCCTCTCGCCATGCAAAAGTTGCAATAACCTCTTGGTTATTATCGACACAAGGATCCTTGTTAACGGAAAGCTGAAATGCAGATTGTGGAATTGATGGTGTGAATGTGGTCATTGTGTGAAAAGAGAAAAATTAGAATGTCTCCGTGGCCACCAATTCAGATTATTTTGAATGAACACTTACTACTCACTTGATAATGTCACATACTGCGGTTTGATTATATTCACCCCCACCTCCTCCCAATAGCTCCCAAATAAGCCTTCACCTCCCTAAGACAATATGCCTGTTTATCTTTTTATTTAATAGTCCATCAATTCCAACTGTCTTCTGTCTGTATATTCCTGGGTATAAATCCTGTGCTAGAGCACAGTCCACATACCAGGACTTACTCTTAAAGAAACTGATTCTCCTTCCCTCAGTACCATCAGCTGCTCATAGCTCCTTAGTTACAGGTGGGGCTTTGCACTGTCTGCTAGGATGCTGACTGACCTGACCCTGTGCAAACAAGCAAGCTGCTGAGCTTTGGTGATTGAGGGCAAGGGCCTCTGCCCACTGGGCTATCTCGCCAGCCCAAGATCATGTTATGTAAAATGTTCCCCCTTTGTCATCTTTCCTCTTGTTGGCCTCATATTTCTTCATTTAAAAATTTTATTTTACTACCACATTATCTTATGCTCACTCACTCCCATTATTCTCTCTCTCTCTCTCTCTTTTTTTTTTTTAAGTGTTTCGGATTTGAGAATCTGACACTAGGCTGCTTCATTGTGTGTCCTTTCCCTATCACAGAATTTTATGTTTTAGGAGCTCAGTACAGTTTTATGACTAACAGATTAAGTAGATAAAAAGTAGGAATAAAAATAGATCAGCACTGAAAAAAATCACAATAAAAGAAAGCATATCCATATGCAGTACTTTGAACCATTAAAAAAAAAGATCTTTGTTTTGTAACACTCTACATTTTTAAATACTGATGGCATATAGAGTGCAAACTTTGCAATGACAACCGTCCTTAAAACTACAATTCAGTGGTATTAAGCCCACACTGTGTAGACATAGCTACCTTCTTTCACCAGGATGTTCTCCTCTTCATGAACTGAAACTCTATTCACCTTGGACATCTCCCTCCTCCATGTTTGTATCACCGCCATCTTTTTCCAATGTCTCACACTGCTATAGTCATGGGAACATCTGCTGGGGCAGACCATGTTTCTCCTCCTTTGGTTTTCATATGCAGAAGCGAGATTACAGGATACTGTAGTCATTCTACGTTTAAGTTTTTGAGGAACCTTCAAGCTGCTTTCTACATTGCTTCATTTTGCATGCCCACCAGTAACACGATAAGATTACAATGTCTCTGAACTCTCATTAGCTCCTGTTATTTTCTGTGGTTTTTCTAATTGGCAGTCTAATGGGTGTCTCACTGTGGTTTTCATTTACATTTCCCTAATGATTAGTGATGTTGATCATCTTTTCTTGATCTTCAGGCTTATTGACTATTTGCTCTCATTTATATTTCTGCTGAGGCATTTATGGTAGTCAACACATATGGTCATTTGAATTTTCAATTGTGTCAATTCAAGAGTTATATTGATTTCTGTGTAAATATATATACATACACACACACACACACACACACACACACACACACATATATATATATATATATGCATGCACACAAGTGTAAGTGCATACGAATGTGGGTGGGTGTACATTTAGAGATCAGACATCAACTACAAGTGTCTTCCTTAGTTTTTCACATTATTTTTGAGACAGACAATGTTACTGATTTGGAACCTGACAGATTCAGATAACTTGGCTGGAAAATGTGCCCTGGGGATCTTCCTGTCACCTCCTCTTTCAAGTATGCTCCTCTATTTCCAGATATTTTAATGTGAGTCGTAAGGCTGAGACTGCTGTCTCAGGAAGCGCTTTACCAAGTGAGCCATCTCCTCACCCCTCAAGTGTTATGCTATCACTTCATTGTGGACCATGACTTAACAACACATGTGTTGTTGATCAGTTGTTTCTCTGGTGATGGAGTTTTCTGAGTCATCTAATTTGATTGTCTCCAAACTCAGTCCCCATTGCAAAGAGGTAGCTGATGTGGCTTTTCCAAGAAAGCATCACTGATTACTGTCCCTGCTTTAACACAGACTCTGATGAGTAAGGCCAAGATAATCTATGATATGAACATGTTATCCTCACTGTGTTAATGCCATACAGGTACTGACTATTAGTCAAAAGCAAATCCTTCAGCTAATTTGAGTATTCTTTCACACTTCAACTCATCTTAGGTAAGAGACGACTCTGGCAATAGAATGGAGATAACAGGTAAGTCCTTTCATCTTAGAGCAATATGAATGCTGATTTATACTCCCCACATGCTTTGTTTTATGCCCTCATATAGCCAGAAAAATTATTTAAGTTTCAATAGATGGTTCTTGAGCTTGATTAATGATATTAACAAAAATGCTGTTATGCATAAAGGAAAAACAAAGTAAAGGATATAGTTAAGCACTTTCTTACAATTAGTCTTAGGGCAAGGTCATTAACCATACTAAAACTGTTTTGAGTGATGTATACATTATCTTCTTGTACCTATAGTGTAATAGAAAAATAGATCATCTACTCAGTTAATAAAAGACACATCATCTCTCCTGCTGGATTGAATCTCTCAGTGTTTTTCTTACAATATTGACTTTTCTATCACAGGCATGAGAACAGTCTTCCTAAAGGAATGACCATCCAGACACTGCCACACTTGGGGATCCATCCCATAAGCAACCACCAAACCCAGACACTAGGCAGATGCCAACAAAGCCTGCTGATAGGAGCCTGATATAGCTGTCTCCTGAGGGGATCTGCCAGTGCCTGGCAAATACAGAAGTGGATGCTCACAATCATCTATTGGATGGAGCACAAGGTCCCCAATGAAGGAGGCAGAGAAAAGACCCAAAGAGCTGAAGGGGTCTGAAGCCCAATAGGAGGAACATCAATATGAACTAACCAGTACCCCCAGAGCTCCTTGGAACTAAACCACCAATCAAATAAAACACATGATGGAACTTGTGGCTCTTGCTGTATATATAGCAGAGGGTAGCCTAGTCAGTCATCAATGGGAGGAGAGGCCCTAAGTCCTGGGAAGGTTCTATGCCCCAGTATAGGGGAATGCCAGAACCGGGAATGGGAGTAGGTGGGTTGGGGAGCAGGGTGAGGAGGAGGATAGGAGATTTTCAGAGGGGAAACTAGGAAAAGGGATAACATTTGAAATGTAAATAAAGAAAATATCTAATGAAAAATATATTTAAAAAAGAAGCATAGGTTGGGTTCAGGAAAGATTGAATGCCATTTTAAGCAGAAGTAAATGAATTAGTATCCTTAGTATCTCTGAGTGATTTGTTATTCATAATGCCTCATAGCTCTTCTGTCTACCTGAAACTGAACATTAAGGACTTATGCTACTTCCCTCCTCTGCTTCCTTCTCCACATCTGTTAGTTCTGATACTCATTCTTTGACGTTAGGTCATTTTATTTAAGAAGAAACCCAAATAATTCCTGATGTTTTCATCATCGAAGGCCTTCTTCTAACAATCCCTAGTATGCTCTCAAATGTCTAGACTTACTTGTGAAGTAGATTCTTACTGGATTTTTCTGTATGTGTTCAAGCATGTGCAAGTACACATGTATATTCAAATGTGTTAACATGTGTACTTGTGTATGGAAGCCAGAGGACAACCTTGACTGCCATTCTTCCAGCACCTTCTATCTTGTTACTTTGGTGAAAGAATCTATCGTTGACTCCAGGGCTTGCTGATTTGGCTGTGCTGGCCAAGCAAAGAACCCAGGGATTTGTCTGTCTACCTTTGCCTTCCTGGAGCTTAGATTATGACTGTGTGCCACTGTACCCAGTCTGCTGTTGTTATTATCTCTATTTATTTTCATGCATGGGTTCTTGGAGATTTAACACTTTACCAACTGGGCAATCTCTCTTGGAAATAGTTGAAAGTGGATTTATCCTGGTAAGAAACCTTGGCAGTCAAAGGATGAGGCTGACCAGGCCTCACACTTGCAAAAGAAGAGCTCAAAGGTCCTTCATCTGAAAGCTCTTCTATATGGACCACCAGGTACCTCCCAGCTTCACTGTGGACACATTCTCCAAACAGATGAGTCACTTATGTGAGGTAAAATGAAATGGATAATATATAAGAAGATCTTCTGATTACAGCCTACTATCATCCAGCAAAGAGATGGAGCCAGCTCAGGTAAATAAAGGGGAGGAAAGATTAGCCTGGACCCTGTGGTGTCTAAAAGCTACACTAGACTGCTGCATTTCTTAGCATCATAAATGATGCTTAAAAAAGAAAATGGACTAGGAAAGATGTAGATGAAGTAGAAGCATTTTAAAATTTCATTAATTTACCAAGCAATTAGATGTCGTCTTAAGAATGGTCTCAGTGCACATTTAATGAGACAAGATGTTGATGATAAGTAGTCAATCAAAATGTATGCTTGTGTGAGAAACGCAGATTTCTAAAGTAAAACACGCTAGTAAAGTGGTGGAGCTGAACCAGCTTTAAGTAAATGATTTCAAAAATTTCACCTGTCTAATAGGATAAGTCTGGGCCAGAGAGGATTGTTGAACACACAAAGTCTGGCTGATGCAATGAAAATTCATACATGCAAAACTGTATACTCAAAGGGGTAAGAACACGGTTGCATGAATCGTGTGCTTGCTGTGAGATCTTGAGCGCTGGAGTTCAGAAGGCCAAATACAGGTGAGGCATATTTGTAGCGTGCAATGGCAATCTCTTGTGTGTAAGATAGGAGAGAAAAACTGGAGAATTTCTGGAACCTGGAAAGCACTTTGTTCATCAATATGTAGTTTATGGGTGGACTGCCATCTTTTAAAGAAAAAGAGAAAGTAAAAGGCCAAGACAAGTACAAAAGGCTGTCTTTTGATCTCTGTACATAAGCCATGGGATGTGCACGCCCACATTCACACCACACACACACAGACACACACCACATACACACACACACACACACACACACACACATACCACACCACACACACACACACACACACACCATTTAGACATAGACAAAACTGAATACCCTTATGCCTTTTTCAAGTACAATGGACTACACGCAGAGCCTTACAAATGAAAGGTAATCACTCACCCACCATGATGCAACCCCAACCTATGGGTACTTAAATTCTTAGTCATAATATATAAATAAGATTATAAAATATCTCATTTATATTTTTATGTCTTAATATAATAAGATTTGGAATACATAGGACGAAATATATTATAATTTGTTTTTCTTATTCCTTTTTGCTTTTCTGTGTTATTCCAAGAAAACTTTACATGGCATAGTAGTGTACCTACCTCCTAATGGGTACTGAGGCTACAAGACTGCCCAAGATCAGTAATTTGCTGAATACCTCATGTGTTCCTGAGAGATTACATAGCCGCACCATTTTCTAAATTAACTTGACCTTCCTTTAAACTCTATTTTGTGAACATGTATAAGTCTTCATTTAAACAGAATTTTCCCCACAGTAATCAGTAAGAACCAGTCATAATAACATCATCTTGGGCTCAGTCTAATTCAGACTCAACAACCTATCATAGCCCATCTTCTCACACATCCACAGCTTCATACGTATTATCAAACCTGTTAACTGGCAAGACCAAGATATAGTCAGTAAGCAGGCCCATATACCACTTAATATTCAATCCATTTACCTAAACATCTGCTATACCATTAAGTCTTGAAATATTAAGTGGCAACATGTCTATATTCACATGACTTTATTTATAAACAATCAAGTTTATGCCATACAACTCTGGATGACATAATTGAAACCATCACTATATAGTTTAAAATTACCTCACAGAAAAGGAATATGCAAATGACCAAATAAACAGAAAGAATCATTATTAAGAACTGATGGCTCACTAACCAGTACCCCGGAGCTCATGACTCTAGCTGCATATGTATCAAAAGATGGCCTAGTCGGCCATCACTGGAAAAGAGGCCTATTGGTCATGCAAACTTTATATGCCCCAGTACAGGGGAACACCAGGGCCAAAAAGTGGGAGTGAGTGGGTAGGGGCGTGGGTGGGAGGGTATGGGGGACTTCTGGGATAGCATTGGAAATGTAAATGAGGAAAATACCTAATAAAAAGTATTAAAAAAAAAAAAGAACTGATGGCTCAACTGGTTTCAAAAATACTGATTTTTTTAAAAGTTAAATCTCAATTTAATCTCATTTTTTTAGGGGTTGGAGGATTTCAGAATATTCAGTGTGTGTGTGTGTGTGTGTGTGTGTGTGTGTGTGTGTGTACATATGGAAGAGCCACTGCCATACTACTGATTCCCAACCCATAGCCAGGAAACAAGGAAGACATGGCCACTCATTTGGCAAAAACTACAGGCTACCTGTTTCACTGGCTACCTAACACCTATGAACAGCTGTACATGCACTGCTGTGTAAAATCTATAGAAAGAAAAACAAAAAAAGGAAACTTAGTATTCATTTCTTTGGCAAATTAAAACAAATATTTTGTGCCATAAAAATGGATAAAAGGAATTGACTTCTGTGCCTTTGGCAACCCATCAGATAAGCCACGGGTCCATGAATTAAGTGTAGATTGTATTAGAATATGTGAATTACCTTTCGCTTTCAGTACACATGGCTTTCAGCTTCTAAGTAAAAAAGGCATTGACACCATATGCTTTGAATTTTTGTGAAATATTTGGAAGGTGCTTGAGGAAACTTACCTCCACCTTCTGCTGCATTCCATAATTGCTGCCTGAGCTATGCTTACATAAGCTATTTTGAGACTGACTCGTCCTGTATGTGCATTTGTTTCTTCCAAACACACCACCTTTTCACAAAGCCAGCTGGAGTAATTATAGCTGAGAGATATAATCTATCTCTCTAACTCCTTCTACATCATTAAGTCAAGCACTAGCAAAGGTGTGGAGTAACTCTGTGCTGGACTGAGGTGGGTGCACATTGGGACCTGCTTCTGTCCCAATTGATCATCTTCAAATTCTTTACCAGCCACCAAAATGAAAGAAATCGGTGTCACCAACTGGATGTTGAATGGAAATTCAGAACCTAGTCTGACTTGTTATAGGCTCTTCCCAAGGCTGCCTGATTGTGCCTCAGTTAATTTGTCTAACAAGCAGAACTGACAACAGCCGCTTTTTAGATGTAGCACAAGCCTTCAATGAGTAGACTTAAAGCTTGAACAGTAGCATCCAGTGGAGCATCCATATTTGAGAAACAGTGGATCTAATCATGCTGGCTTCTTGCCAAGTAGAATGGTGCACTGATAAGAGGAGACTTGTGAGATGAAATACAGTTTATTTTTGTATCTTAAATAAAAGATGGATCATTAGTCTAAAAGAGATATATAACTTGCAAAAATCTATGTTGTCATTTGCTGATTCTGCAACCCAGTACCCCTGATTCTTCCTTCTCAAATTCAGATGCCAAGGCCTAAAGGAGAGCTGAGGCCACAATCATCTCCGAAAACATACGTTTTTTCCTGCCAGTAGAATGCCCAGTGGATATCAGGGCCCTGTGCCTCCTAGTCAAAAGTATTAAGAAATTCCTGATATCCAAGATGTTATTTCAAAGCCCAGCTCACGAGTTAATTCTGTGGTTTAAAGAGAAAAACAGTTAATATGCTTCAGACCATGTACTTTATCTCTAAGGCTCTTAAATGAAACCTTCTTTAAAGGCACAGTAAGTGTTCTACACTGATCCCATTCCCCTGGGCTTATAATTCTCTGTTATTTTTCTTGATGACTAGGGATTAGCATGATAAAGAAAATATTACGGTTTTGTTTATTGAGTACAAATGATTACCCTGCTAAGACTTCTGTGTATATGGATTTAGTGCTTGCAAATCTCCATAAAGTGGATATTATTCATATAGCCTCACCAGCAGACACACACTTATATTAGATATGGAAGTAAGTGGAGACATTCGCACAACTGATCTCCAGGAGTGGCTAAGAAACCTTTAAAGCTAACATAGAATTTGAACCCAGTTCTTTCTTGATGGAAGCTGCTTTTATTGTTCTGCTGTGCTACCCAGGGAAATTTATTTAAGAATCAACTGTCCTGTCCTCTACTCCCTATCCCACCATCTCTTCTCTTGTTAGACAGAAGGAACTAACATTCCTCATTTTTAAAGGCACTGAGCACAGTAACATCTATGACATTATGACCTCCAGGAAAAAGTCAGAGGTGATTTCAGTTCCACAGCAGACCAAATGCCAGGACCTGTAGGGAGTATGTGTCTCCCTGAGCCCACTCCTCAGCCACTGCACTCACACGACTATGCTTTGTCTCTTTCTAGAATCTGCACCTTTATTTAGACTTGAAGGCTCCTGGGGTCCTATTGCCCCCATGCAGATTTTAAAACTCATGCAGCATTTTACCTTCATTATCATGATATTTTGCTGCAATGCAGAGGATCAAACTCAGGGTTTTATGTGTGCTAAGTCAGCCCTCTATCGCTGAATTCCATCCCTAGCCCACAAGGATTTGTAACAGTTTTTCATTTTTCTAAGCTAGCCTGGCTTCTGATAATCATTGCTTTTAATTATTCATTAACTACTCTTGTCTTTGCTTCTCCAAAATGCAGTGAAGTACTGGAACATTCTGCATTTTAATTCTTCTTCTTCTTTTTTTAAAGAGTAAGTAGCCCTGGCGATCAAACCCATTTCTACATTTCAGCTGTCCATGAAGTTCAATTACTGGAGGTGTGGGTGTCTAACACCCCTGAATAAATATGCTCTTGTAGATTCTAGGCTCTGGATCAGCTTCCTGAACTGGCCATCTATAAAGGTTTATAGCCTTGTGCAGCTATGTCAGCAAAATTCTCCATGCTCAAACAGACAGCTAAGAGTAATTCTATTCTTTTTAATGGTCAGATCTTTTAGAAAAGCAAAAACTAATTCATTGAATTAGGTTTATCTAAGCCAACTGTTTAATCAGCTAATTTATTTATGACCTATTATTAGTCTAGGAACCACATTTCCACTGCATTACAATGAAACAATTTTGAGAAATTGAGCTGTTGCTATTTGTTGCCTCTTTTCTCCAAAACTCAGTTGGTTCTTTTTCTTCTTCGTGATGCCGTTCACCTGTATAATAAATCATGTGCTTAATCACATTGACACATATTGCACCTGAACCAGAAACAACTTTAATATCTAAGATACACTGCACCCAACTCCAGGGATAGAATCAGGTCTTATATAGAGATTTTTCTCATTTAGACTAGCAAATACAATATGTGCCTCCCCACACACATATGAAGGTGAAGGCTTGTAAGGTATATTTCCAAAAACTGTCAACTAATAATGTAGTTGTTCCAATTACAGGCACTATCTGAAAGTTTAGCCATTTGTGTGAAAACCTCATTCAGGAAAGTCAAATTATAAATAGTACAGGCTTTGCTGCTGGCTAAATTTTATTCACTTGTAGAGTTTCGGTGACATTCTTTCTTATACATCTTGAAGGAGTGCCTTGTTACCTTGAGCTATATAAAACATGAAGTGGGAAAGGGAAGAAAAAAAGGGGTTGGGTGGGGAAAGAAGGAAGAAATGTGATTTGAGACAACTTGCACCTGAGGTTTGATCACTGGCAATTGGGAAATTACCCTGGGAAACACTAAGAGGATGGAAAATTTAACAGACTAGGCATAAGAGAAGAAGGGAAGGCTTCTGGTGGGATACACAAACATCTTGAGCCCTCCAGGTCCATATAAAAGTGAATCAAATCAGTTTGTTCCTGTAACCTTGAGGGAGGCATATGGAGAGAGTGGGGATTAGATTTGGAGCTCATTTGATGGATTTCAACTCTATCACAAGGACATTAGTTCAATCTCCACTCCACATTGAAAGGTGCAATAATACACACATGTAATCTCAACACTCATGATGTAGAGGCAGAAGTGTTAGACATTCAAGGTTATTCACAGCTACCTTGTGAGTTTGAAGGCAGCCTGGACTATATCAGACCCTGAAGAAAGAAAGAGAAAGAAAGGAAGGAAGGGAGGGAGGGAGGGAGGGAGGGGAGGGGAGGGAAGGATGGAGGGAGAGAGGGATGGAGGGAGAGAGGGATGGAGGGAAAGAGGGAAGGAAGGAAGGAAGGAAGGAAGGAAGGAAGGAAGGAAGGAAGGAAGGAAAGAAGGGAGGGGAAGTGAAGGAAAGGGGAAGGGAAGGGAAGGGAAGGGAAGGGAAGGGAAGGGAAGGGAAGGGAAGGGAAGGGAAGGGAAGGGAAGGGAAGGGAAGGGAAGGGAAGGGGGAGAGGGAAGGATGGAGGGAGAGAGGGAAGGAAGGAAAGAAGGAAGGAAGGAAGGAAGGAAGGAAGGAAGGAAGGAAGGAAGGAAGGAAGGAAGGAAGATACTAAGAGATAAATATGAGAGGCAGATACCTTGATTTACTATTAAAATTTGCCGAAAAGGCTAGAGCAGGCTCAGTAGTTAAGAGTACTTTCTGGTGTTGAATATGACCCCAGTTTATTTCCCAGAACTTACATGCAGACCTCTTCTGGACTTTAGAGGCACCAGACATGTGTGTGGTACATATGCATACATGTAGGCAAATATTCATACACATAAATGAAAATACCTTTTAAAGACATATATACTTGGTCTGGAGAGATGACTCAGAGGTTAAGAGCACTGACTGCTCTTCTAGAGGTCCTAAGTTCAACTCTCAGCAACCACATGGTGGCTCACAACCATTTGTAATGGGATCTGATGTCCTCTTCTGGTGTGTCTGAGGGCGGCGAAGGTGTACTCACATACATAAAAGAAATAAAATCTTTTTTTTTAAAAAGTATACACTTGTGCTATGGAAATGACAATTGTTCTCGTCCTAGTAAAATATGTTTGTACCCAGTGGGCCACTGGGTATAAAGCAGACTGGACGCCTTCCACCACACAGTGCTAAGTAAGGGTTTTTCAATTGTAAGCTGTCCCACAACTAAAAAAGCCTCAGTCTTAGCCAGTTTTGTTGCATTCCTGAGATTCTAGGAAATTTTGAGTTCCATTAAAAAACAAACAAACAAACAAACCTGTTTTTGTTTTACTTTGTTGCTGTGATGAACACCATTATCAAAAATCATCTTAGGGTAGGAAAGGATATATTCGGACTACTCCCAACCAAGACACCAACAAAACTGAATGCCTCATTTGAGTCTACATCTATATTTAAAATTAATAAGAAACATCTCTCCTTGCATTTTGTCAGAGAATTGTAAAAGCTGAAATTCTAAGAGACAGGAGAAAAATGATGAATAAGATGGTTTTGTTAAGCATTGCTAAATGTTGAGAATAAAACAGTATATTAGTTAGCACTTAAAATAGTTCATAAAACCAGTGTCACACAAGAGAAAAACCAGTGAATAGGAGGGTTTATTATGCATTGCTAAATTTGGTGGAAGAAATTGCATGGGGCTACTACTGCAGACACTGTGCTGTTAAGCTGAAATCTGAGTGAAGAAGAAATTCCTGTAGCCTGGAGTACCCTGTTTAAGGATTCACAGGGCATACATGGTTAGGTTGATAGAGTTGGATTCTGTTTGCTCCGCTTTTACTACTCATGTGAATCTAGGGGTTTAAGTAGCGAACGGATTGGGATTTCTGTCTCTCACATCCATTTCTCAATTATTTGTAAGACTGGGAGATGTAGCTATGGTAAAAAGGAAGTACAGGAAAGGAATACATCAGTGAGAAACAGGAGTTGCCTGTGTGTTTGTGTTCAGGTTTAGATATGAAGTAAATCCTGAAGGCTTATGGGATGGTGGCTTGGTCCTCTACAACCCCCTCCCCTGCCCAGTATAAGGTTCAGAGGTGGGACTTTGGGGGGAGCAGTTGAATTGTGAATGTCCTGACCTACTCTGTGGATTTATCTATTGGTAGATTCATAATTGAACTGATTATAAAAAGGTAACTAGAAGTATGGGACACAGGCCTTGGTGGGTTGCCAGTGGCTTTTAAAAGCACCTTTTCCTAAGACTCTTCTCTCTCTGTCCCTCTGCTTCCTGGCCACCCTATACATGTCCACACTGTTGACAAGTTCTATCTCACCTGCAGCTTAAGACACTGGAGCCAGTTGACTACAGATTGAAACATTTGAAGCCATAAGACAAAGAAGACCATTCCTCCTTTAAGTTTCTTTCTCTGGAATCTTGTTGCAGTGATTAGAAGCTCTCTAACACACCATGAAAGGAGGGTGGCTATCAACTCCAACAACTATATTTTGGAGGGAAACAGTGAGACAAGGGAAATTACATTACTTTTAGGGAAGACTCCGAATTAAAGAAGTTATGACCATCTGTTGAGCTCAGCAACTCACTCTCACAGAGAACATTTCTTGTCCTATTTGAGAAGAGTGTTTTCCAAAGGAAGACTATGCAAGAGAAAAGGGCCACACTACATCTTAAATTTCTTCTTCTATTAAGAAAACCTATCTGTTACCAGAAGATTGTATATCATCCCATATAAAAGTTGAAGATTTTCAATAAGCATAAAAGAATTATGCTACTCATCAATATAGAGAGAAAATGCCATCTACAGATGATTTAATTGTCATTGTACTACTTTTCTTATCCTTTTGTGCATGTTTTTATATGTGCCTGCGAAATATATGAGTAGGGGGCCCAAGGTTAATGTTGGATTTCTTCCTCATTAATCTCCCTCCACCTTATATTTTTGATTTGAAGTCTCTCATTGAGCCTCCGGTCTACAAACCTGCTGGACTAACTGGCAAGCAGATGTTAGCATCCTCAGGTCTCCCTTTCAGTACCCAGAGTAAAGGCACATGCCTCCAGGCCTAGCCTTGTATGTGGATTCCAGAGGTCCTAACTTGGGTTTTCATGCTAGCACAGCAGGCATTTGATCCATCCACTGAGACATTCCCCCAGACCTTCAGTGTTCATGTTCTGAGAAATAAATAGCCACTAGGACTATGAATGGGTACCATTAGGGGAGCTTCGCCTCACTGTGGGTAGCCTTCTCTTAGCTCTCCCCTCATTCTGAACTTCTCACCTACAGTGTGGTGTGTCTTCCTGGCAGTTATGTTGTCTGCCGCCTCAATGACTATCTCCATCCTGCCCTTCAAGGACCTCCACAGCCATGACACCAGTTCCTCCTGTGGATATGCCAACTGTGCTCAGCAATTGTACATGTCATCTGACTGCATCCATGCTGCTGACATCACAGTTTCCATAGCAACTAATGTATTTCAACAGGGGGAGATGGAGAGTTTTCAACTATAAATAGAGTGAAAATTGAAGAAAATGAGCAACAGAACTAAATGCAGGTGATGGGCTGTGCTTCTGGCATAGGGGACTTGCATATTGAGGGTGAAGGTCAATATTAAGGGCTGAATTCCAAGCTTTGGTTATTGATCATGACAAAGTCCGGGTCCTCTTCAGTTCTAGGATGTGCTTGACTTGTTCTGTGTTCATTGAGTACACATGAACTATTTTCAGAAAAAACCATTCTCTCAGTGTCTGTGTGTCTGTCTCTGTGTGTGTGTGGTTGTTGTTGTTTTTACTAGCACAGAATGATAATTACAACAGATTCTGTAACATTGCAATATAGCTCTATGTAAATTACCAAGACTGATACAACTGGGGACTAAAATAAGGGACTTGAAGAATGATCTATTGTTTAAGAGCAAGAAACAAAAAGGAGCAAGTAAATCAGTGTACATTAATCAGCACAGAGCTTGCAGGGAGAATTATAGAGGAGACCTGAGACAAAGTGGTTCAAACACCCTCAACTCACTTCACAGCAGCACAAAGAGAAATATCCTAGTATCTAATCACCCTATCCTGGTGTCTGCAACACGGAATTCTCTACAAAATAATTGTCTTCATGAATCTAATCTGCCCTGGATGTGGGAGGGGTATGGATGATGTCAATCTGGAGCATCAATTATTTATACTAATCACAGAGTCACAGATTTGACAGTGGCCTTGAAAGATACCATGCCACCCTGTCTCTTCCTCCAAGCAAGACTAAAGAGTTTACCATGACCAATTTTCTGTAATAAGAAACATTTCCAGATAGAGTTTTTAATTGTATATGAATAAAGAATATAACAAAACTCATGTTAACACAGAAGGAGAAAATTTCATAATGCCTCAATGACAATTACAGCCAACTAAGAAATCACGGGAGTGGTTAATAATTAGTTTCTTCCCAACAAAGGGCCCCCAATTGGTTATCTAATATCAAATGGTCATCTCTGAAATCATATATAAATATAATTCTACAGACTGAGCCTTGGTGAGTGAGTGTGTGTGTGTGTGTGTGTGTGTGTGTGTGTGTGTATATACATGCATGTGTGCATGTGTGCGTGTGTGTGTGCGTGTGTGTGTGTGTGTGTGTGTGTGTGCAATTTGTGTGTGTGTGTGTGTGTGTGTGTGTGTGTGTGCAATTTAAGAAATAAAGGTCATGAGTTTGAGAGAGAATTCATAGTGGGAACAACACTTCCTTCTATAGAGACATGAAGTGAAGTAGGTGGAAGTGTTTAATCTTCCCCTGTGTGGGTGAGCCAGTTGTTAGCTAGGCTCTGTGGTCTGCCTCTCCATGTTGGTCACCCTTTAAAGGGAGATGGAAAAGGAAGGTAAGGAAAAGATGGTAAGAAGACAGGGAAATAGGGAGGAGAGAAGGGAGAAAAAGATGAAGCAAGGAAAAGGGAAAGGAGGGAAAGAAAAATCTTCTCACAGCATTGGTCAACTTCATGGTGTAAATGTTCTTCCTGGGATCAGTTTGTAGGTGCCAGAGGACAAAACTGAGCCCAGAGCTAGGAGGGGTTGTGTGCTATTGACTCACTTGCATTGGAACAAGCCAGTTTTAACACATCACTGGAAACAGTCTCAGTCATTTGTGCTGCTTAGTAATGGTTCCATAAATTTCAACCAATCATTAAAAAAAGAAGTTCTGTGCATAATTGAAAATCACATTGGAAAGCTGAGATGGTCAGTCAGTAAGGGCTTGGCTTGCAAGTCTGAATACCTGAATATGATGCCCCGCTCCCATGTAAAAAGCCTGGCATGGTGACATATGCTTTTAATCTCCATTGGACAGACTAACCTACTTAGTGAGCCCCAAGTTTCTTTCTATATCAAAGAAAGATGGATAATTTATGAGGAATGAAACCAGAAGGTGATCTCTACCCATCCACATCACATGCACACCTATAAGTCTGCATAAGCATGGACATACGGGCACACACGCACACACACGCGCGCACACACACACACACACACACACCATGAGGTGGAGGACTGTCAAATTAAAGATCTAGAGCAGTGGAAAGCCAAGCATATTCAGTATTTGAAAGGATTAGCAAAGTTAATGTATTACTTTTCCCTGAGCAAAGAAGTTCTTCTCACAGTCTTTACACAGTGCTTCATAGCCATAGAATTATTTGTGCTAACATTGATATAGAAAAATAAGAAAGTAGAATAGTTTAAATAATTCTTTGAAATTGGAAGATATGCCTTATTAGATTTATTACAAAGATATAATGATTAATGAGTATGACACTGGTGGAGAAACACACACAGCCCAAGCAAGAAGAGAACCCAAGCACAGAATAGCATAAACTCACGAGATAGGTTGTTAAAGGAACAAAGGCAATTTGGGAGAAAGGCTATTTTTCTAAACAATGTGCTGCCGAAAGCTTTGCATACAATGCTCTTGTAAGAAATGGGCATTTTAATATCTCTTCAGAATCCTGCTTTTAGTTCCTTTGGGTAAACCATGTGGTCTGTACATACAATCAAATGTTATTCATTCTGAAAGAAGAGAAACATTTGGTTACAAGATTACATTTGAGGGCTTAGTAGGTGGTCAGTCAGTAAGGGCTTGGCTTGCAAGCATGAGTACCTGAGTATGATGTCCCACTCACATGTAACAGCTGAAGAGACAAAAATTTGGGGACTGTTGTTTAATATATGTAAAATTCTAGTTATGAAGATAAAGACATTCTGTGAATATCATGGGATTTACATACAGAAAAGAGTTTCCTGGCATCAAACAATACAGCTAATAAATGATGAGCCTAGTATAGGTTATACCCTGTGTTTTGGCACAATTAAACAAAGAAAAACAGTTCTGGAACTATGAGATAGATAGACACATACACCTCTGTGTGTGTGTGTGTGTGTGTGTGTGTGTGTGTGTGTGTGTGTGTGGTGAGTACGCACGCACGAGCGCACGTGTGTGTGTGTGTGTGTGTGTGATGGATTATAGATAGATAATTATGACAGATACATATGATAGATATACAGATGACAGATAAACAGCTGATAAATAGATGCATGCCTACATATAAGTATATATCACATAAGGTTGATAGGCAGATTAGAGATAGGTAGCTATAGATAGATAGATAGATGACATAGATAGATGGAGATATAGATAGATTAGATTAGGTAGATAGATGATAGATAGATAGATAGATAGATAGATAGATAGATAGATAGATAAGGCAGGTGATAGATAAAAGAGAAACAGGCACAGTTAGCTAATGGATTATGAGAAAAACAAAGAGTAAAACTGTGAACATTATATTGTATGAAACAATTAATGTAAAGATACCTGCCAAGGACCACCCTTGATTTGGAGAGGGGTTCTGAGGAAAGGGATGTCAGGGAGCTTAGAAAACAAGCCAATCAAAGTCAAGTTGTGGGTCCAAGCTGATGGCCTATTCTCTGCTGGAGACAGCTTTCCAGTGTGCTTTCTCTCTGATCTGCTTTTTCTGGAGATTTCCAGGCAGTTCTCATTCTCTCTCTCTCTCTCTCTCTCTCTCTCTCTCTCTCTCTCTCTCCTTTGCTTGAGAGAGTTCTCCAAGCAACTCTCTTTTGCTAATCTAAACAATTCTCTGGATATCTCATCTCCTGCAGATCACAAGTCCAGTCTTTTTTTTTTTTTTTTTTTTGCTTTTACAACAGAAATTATTTTCAATACAAAAATGACAAAATAATTTTAAAAGTAAAATTTACACCATTTAGATAGAACTATACACATTATTTGATGTAAAGAATTTTCCTATTTTTGATATCTAAAATACATCAAAAATTAAAAAACAAACCTGTATTTGGTATTATAACAGAGACAGACACTATCTCAGAGTATTCTAAGCAAATGGTCCCAAGAAACAAGATGGAGTTGCCATCCTTTTTTTTTTTTTTTTCTTACATTGCTAAGGGAATACAAACTTTTTTTTTATTATTAGGTATTTTCCTCGTTTACATTTTCAATGCTATCCCAAAGGTCCCCCATACCCACCCCCCCAATCCCCTACCCACCCACTCCCCCTTTTTGGCCCTGGCGTTCCCCTGTACTGGGGCATATAAAGTTTGCAAGTCCAATGGGCCTCTCTTTGCAGTGATGGCTGACTAGGCCATCTTTTGATACATATGCAGCTAAAGACAAGAGCTCCCGGGTACTGGTTAGTTCATATTGTTGTTCCACCTATAGGGTTGCAGTTCCCTTTAGCTCCTATTTTACATATCAATCTAGTCTTTTACTGATCCTAAGAATTAATCTAGTCTTTTAATTTTCTGTCTTAGTTAGGGTTTTACTGCTGTGAACAGACACCATGACCAAGGCAAGTCTTAAAAAAAAAAAAAAAAAAAAAAGAACATTTCATTGGGGCTGGCTTACAGGTTCAGAGGTTCAGTCCATTATTATCAAGGTGGGAGCATGGCAGTATCTAGGCAGGCATGGCGCAGGCAGAACTGAGAGTTCTACATCTTCACCCAAAGGCTGCTAGTGGAAGACTGAATTCCAGGCAACTAGGGTGAGGGTCTTAAGCCCACTCCCACAGTGACACACCTACTCCAACCAGGTCACACCTATTACAACAAGGCCACACCTCCAATTGGTGCCATTCCCTGGTCCAAGAATATACAAACCATGACAGTATTCTATGAATCAGCATCCCATGATCCCAGTCCTCCCTTAATTCTTAGAAAACAGCAAGCATACATTTCCTTTTGAAAGAATTCAGAGATCTGCCCGCCTCTGCTAAATACAGAGGATAAACTAGCTGAGACAGACTCTGCCCTGAAATTTTCATTTCTACCACACCTGTGTTTGGACTCACTGTGCCCCAGGCTGACCTTGAACTCCAGAATATGCCTGCCTTTGTATCTTTCTGACAAGCTGCCCCATTAATGCAGCTGCCTTTGCTCCTTCAGATTCATGAAGCCCCTCACGTAATTCATATTGCATCTTTATTTTTGGCATAGTTGAGAAATTACATACTTTCTTTTTTAATTAATTATTTTTTTACACTCCATATTCTATTCCACCTCCACCCCATCCTCCCTCTAACTGTTTCACATCCCATACCTCCTCACCACCCCTGTCTCTATAAGGATGTCCCCCACCCGCCAACCCACCTGACCTGTAAACTCTCTGGGGTCTCCAGTCTCTTGAGAGTTAGGTGCATCATCTCTGAATGAACACAGACCCAGCAGTCCTCTACTATATGTGTCCTGGGGGCCTCATGTCAGCTGGTGTATGCTGTCTGTTTGGTGGTCCAGTGTTGGAGAGATCTCAGAGATCCAGATGAATTGAGACTGCTGGCCCTCGTACGAGATCACCCTTCTCCTCAGCTTCTTCCATTCTCCCTAACTCAACAAGGGCCAGCTGCTTTCATCCATTGGTTAACGATGCAAATATCTGCATCTGACTCTTTCAGCTGCTTGTTGGATCTTCCACAGTGCAGTCATGCTAGATTCATTTTAGTGAGTGATCCATAGCCTCAGTAATAGTGTCAGGTCTTGGGACCTTCCCCTGAGCTGGATCCCACTTTCAGCCTGTCACTGGACCTTCTTTTCCTCAGGCTCCTCTCCATTTCCATCCCTGTAATTCTTTCAGACAGGAACAGAGTTGTGACTGTGGGATGGTCCCCCTCTCTGTCATTTGATGCCTTCCTGTCTTCCTGTTGGAGGTGAGCTCTATAAGTTCCCTTTCCCTACTATCAAGCATTTCCTCTAAGCGCCCCCCCCCCCCTGCATCCTGAGATCTCTCACCTCCCAGGTCTCTGGTGAATTCTGGAGGGTCCCCACAACCTCCTATCTCCCAAAGTTAACTGTCTCCATTCTTTCTGCTGGCCCTCAGGTCTTCAGTCCTTTTCCCTCACCCAATACAAGAGTAGCTCCCCCTCTTCTTCCCAATCCCTCCCTGCCCTGGAGTCCATTTTCCCTCCCAGGTCCCTCCTTCTTTCCCCAATTTTGATTGGTTTCTTCTTCCTCCCAAGTGGGACTGAGATGTCCTCACTTGGGCACTACAGCTTGTTGACCTTTTTGAGTTCTGTGGACTGTACCTTGGGTATTCTGTACTTTTTCTTTTCTTTTTCTTTCTTTTTTTTTTTTTTTTTTTTTTTGGCTAACATTCACTTATTAGTGAGTACATACCATGTCTTTTTGGGTCTGAGTTACCTCACTGAGGATGATATTTTCTAGTTCCATCCAATTGCCTGCAAATCTCAGGATGTCCTTGTTCTTAATAGCTGAGTAGTATTCCATTGTATAATTGAACCACATTTTCTGTATCCATTCTTCTGTCGTGGAACATCAGGGTTGTTTCTAGCTTCTGGCTATCACAAATAAGGCATGGTAGGGCATCTTTTGGGTATATTCCCTAGAGTGCTATTGCTGGGTCTTCAGATAGATCTATTTCCAATTTCCTGAGGAACCTCCAAATTGATTTCCAGAGTGGTTGTACCAGTTTGCAATCCCACAAGCAATGGAGGAGTGTTCCTCTTTCTCCACATCCTCTCCAACATGTGTTGCTGCCTGTGGTTTTAATCTTAGCCATTCTGATTGGTGTAAGGTGGAATCTCAGGGTCATTTTGATTTGCATTTCTCTGATCACTAAGGAGTTTAAACATTTCTTTAGGTGCTTCTCAGTCATTCCAGATTTCTCAGTTGTGAATTCTCAGTTCAGTTCTTTACCTCATTTTTTGATTGGGTTGTTTGGTTTTTTGTTGATTAACTTCTTGAGTTCGTTATATGTTTTGGATATTAGCCCTCTATCAGATGTGGGGTTAGTGAAGATTTTTTCCCAATCTGTTGGTTGCCAATTTGTCTTATTGACTATTGAAAGTGTCTTACAGACACTTCCAGTTTCATGAGGTCCCATTTATCAATTTTTGATCATAGAGCCTGAGCCATTAGAATTCTGTTTAGAAAATTTCCTTCTGTGCCAATGAGTTCAAGGCTCTTTCCCACTTTCTCTTCACTCCCCATATCTATTCCATATAGTACTTGAAGTGCTAGCTAGAATAATAGAACAACAAAAAGATATCAAGTGGATACAAATTGGCAAAGAAGAAATAAAGGTTTCACTATTTGAAGATGATATGTTAGCATACATAAGCAACCCTAAAAATTCTACCAGAGAAATTCTCTAGCTGATAAACAACTTCAGCAAAGTGGCTAGATATAAAATTAACTGAAATAAATCAGTAGCCTTCCTTATACAAATGATAAACAGGCTGAAAAATAATAGCCACAAATAATATAAAATATCTTGGGGTAACTCTAACCAAACAAGTGAAAGACCTGTATGATAATAACTTGAAGTCTCTCAAGAAAGAAATCGAAGATTTCAGAAAATGGAGAGAAATTATATACTTTCAAACTCATGTTTTTAGAGTTCTTTTCCACAGCCTTAAGAACTGTCCTGAAGGTCCCAGTGTCTACTATTTTGCTGAGACATTAGCCACACCTCGACCTCTCAGATTCATGCTGTCTCAGGTGATCATGGAGTCATTAACATTAACAGGGAGGACAGTCCTCTAAGAAATGTGAACATATGGACATTATACAAATAAGCCTTATGCCGATGACAGCCATTGCCTCTTGAGGAGACCCATGTTCACTGGTTCTGTACCAGGAACAGGAAACATGTCATTTTGTCCCCACCAAGGCCATGCCAGACTCAGTGCTTATCACAAATTTGAATTCAAGTTTTTGGGAAGCTAGAACACAATTTTCAGATCTCAGTCAGTTGAATAGTTTGAGAATAGAACACCGACTCCATAAGGGGAAACTGGGACAGTGAGCTTTATCAACATCAAAATCAGATGCTGTGGAAAAACTGGGAAAATGGATAAAAAGACCAACTTCAGGCTTTTAAGCACCACAGTAAAATCTAAACAACTCACTTAGAGAGCATTTCCCTGAAGAACAAAGGATACAAGTAAGAGACTAACCATTAAAATCAGCCCAACCCCATTAGCCATTGGTGTGATGTAATGAAGTAGCTGAGGGGCTGCCAGTTGCTGCCAATCAGTGAAACTGAAATGAAATGGTTTCAGGATCCCAGCTGCTGGTGATGATGAGGGGAAGGTGAACCACTCATGCAGGGCATTGAGGAGGGACCACCCTCAAGAGAATATGTTGCTTTCTTGCAACACTAAACAAGAACTTCTCATGTAACTCTGCAAGTGTAGGTTAGGGCATGCTCTCTGGGAAGGAAAGACTGAGCATGCACATGACAAGTACAAAATCTGTCCTCGTACCAGAAAAAAAAAAGGATTCAAACCTTCTTTCTGGTATGCCTGAAAGGCACCATAGACACCACAGCTCACCCATAAAATGGATGGTGACTAACAGGAAAAAGCAGCTGCTTTGTAACATACGCTGCAGTGAGGTAGCTCTCCAGGTGGAAAATGTCAACCTTGAAAGGTCCCCTGGTGTTTGCTTTTTATTTATCATTTTCAAAATGATACCAGAGATGGAGGAGACAGTGACTGTGGCCAGGGGACAGGCACCAGGGATGGGAGTGGAGGAGCACCACAAGTGAGCATTTCTGGGCGTGGGGGGATTGTATAACACTACACATACCTACACACAAACAAATAAATGTAAAAATAGATAAATGCCAAATAAGGTCTATGTGACACAGTAAACTATAATGTCTCTAGGGTAAATGCCTCCCCACCTTCTGGCTAAGAGCAAGAGAAACCCCAAAATCCAAATCCTGGATTTGACTTTTGACTACAACTATATAGGATGACATCATGGGGAGAAGCCAGCTAAAAGGAATGAGACTGCAAACTAGTTTTACAACTTCCTGTGACTATACTGATAAAAATAATACTTTTAAAATCAAATTACAAAAGACATTAGGGTAGATATCCAAAAGGATGATAATAACAATGCCTGTAAAAATCCACTAGGGGCTGGTGAAATGGCTCAACAGAAAAAGACACTTGCTGCCAAGCCTGAGGACCGCAGTCTAACCCACAGGACCAGCATGGTAGAAGGACAGAACCAACTCCTGCAAGCTGTCCTCCTACCTACATACTTGCACTATAGCATATGTGGGCTCTCAAACATACACCATACATACATACATACATCTTACTTTTTTTTTAATAGGGGGCTGCAAAGATGGCTGGGCAATTTAGAGCACTTGCTTTTGCCAAGGTTGCAAATTTCAATCTCAGCACCCTTGGTGCTGAGCTTGAAACCACCTAATAACTCCAGCTCCAAAGGATACAACTCCTTCTGGCCTCTATGGGCAAGACATACATGCAGACACAAACATATACACATATTTAAAGATGATTTCAAGCAAGGACATTTTAAAAATGAAAATTCATTGGGACAAGCTGATGTGATGAGTTTCCATTCTTCCAATAACCTCCTTCCTTCACTATTTAAAATTTGCTGAAGATTTAAAAGTATTAAGAGATAGTGGAGTGTATTTTTATTAGATTATTTTTTACTTTATAGGTAACTATAAATCATTTTAGAGCATGTTCTGGGTCTCCAAAGCCCACCAGGAATTAAGCGAGGAATCCTCAGGAGATGATGTTCAGAATCAATATTGTGGGACAGAATACCTGCCCATCGAATTGCATGCTGTTCTTTCTGGGTTTTCTCTTTGGTTAATTTCCATGAAGCGGGTCACGTGCTCTCACCCTAAGACCTCCAGGCATTCTCAGCTGTCACTTGTGAACAGCTCCTTCCTCCCTCTGCTCTTGCCACATGATGGGTGCTGGCAGCTTTTCACTGCTGTGCTGGCAGCCCCAGGCTGTGAAATCAGATGAGCAAATAACCTGAAATGCGACACACCTGGCGAGAGACAAAGGGCACATTTTCCACTGAGTGTTAGAAAACTACCAGCGCCAGGGATGTACTTTTGAATGGAGACAAGTTATAGAAATGACACTGCTGGTGCCATATATTCTGAGAACAAGCATTCTTCCTACTGTAATTTCATGTGACTTTTAAAAATGTATTTTATTATTATTTTGTAGTACCAGCACCAGCAGTATGGGCTGGGCATGTAGCTCAATTTTCAGAGTGTTCACCTACCATTTGTGAAGCCCAGGGTTCAGTCTCCAGTCTCACATGAACTGAAGGTGGTAGCACATGGCCTTGATATGATCCATGCAACTTAAGAGGTGGAGATAGGAAGACCCGACACTCAGAATCATCCTTAACTACATAGTGTTTTCAAGGCTAGCGTGAGATACATACTCTACTATACATGTATTATCATTTTGATATTGCTATAAAATTCGTCTACAGTAACCATAACAATAATGCTCCACCTCGGGAAATTTAAAAAGAAGTGAAGAGATAGAAATCGGAATGAATACAGTGAGCCATGTTGGGGGACTGCTTTTAATTTTAGAAGTAAAGGGAATATAGAAGAACACCTTGCATCTAAGTTTTTATCATCCAAGTTGTAGCTTCTTAAAGATAATGAAAGTGTCTCACATCTTTCAGTGGGTAATAGCAAAATAGATTTTCTCTGATCAACCTGCAAGAGCCTGTGTCACTAGCTCACACAGATTCTGCAGTCAACACCTCTAAGCACGATGTGCCATGATATAATTACCTCCTGCACAAGTCAGCCCTTGGGATCTCAGCCGGTGCCAAGCACAGAACACCAGCAGACAGACATATGGTCCTCCCTCTCCCTCTGTGATATTTTTATTCAGGAATTTCTGTGCAGGCCCTGGGTTTTGGCTGCTGCATTCCTGAATCTGTCTTGTGAGGCCTCTTTGCTCACAGTAACTCATAGAAGCTGCCTTTTGAATATAAGAAAAAAACTGATTCATAATTGAGCCAAATAGATTCATTTAATGGACCTAGCCCGAGGGATATCAAGCTCATTTTATGAGCAAATTTAATGAATTGTAATGAATGTCCTCATTTGAAAATTGTGTGTGTGTGTGTACCATAAAGGTATCACAGTACATGCCATCTCAGACTCACATGGGGAGGAACAATAGGGAAACTCTTCATAAAGAATGCTTATGAAGCCAGAATTTTAGATACTTAAGTATTACATATGGATTTTAAATAAGAATAATGAGATACATAAATCTAATACACATGATCTCCAAAGTAGGAGTCAGCAAAAAAGAAAAAGTTTCTTGTCTGGCCTTGTGACTCATGCAGGTAAAGCCAGTGCCTAGGGTTAAGATAGAAGGGTTACTGTGGCTTCAAGTCCATCTGGAGTTATAGAGCAAGCTGAGGACCAGCCTGAGCCATACAGTGTAGAATAAGACGTTTCTCAAGGCAAAGGAAACAAAGAGGTAGGGTAGGGGTGCTCAAGTAAATCAGGTTGCACTATCTATACCTTTAAACGTATCAAAAATAAGTTTAAATTTCAAAACACAATCTATTCTTAAAAACAGAAGAAATGGGAAAGGGGAATTAAAGAAAATGGTGCCAATATATACGCAATAAAAATGTACTCTTTTAATTTAAGAAGAATTAAACAAATGGAAAGAATTTCTTCCCTTTGGAACTGAATTGTAATTTCTACTCCTAGTAAAGGCTTCTCCAGTATCCCCACCACCACCACCACCACCTTCACATATCTGCGTTCCTCCAGCCTAGCTCTATGGTGACCCTCAACTCATGGTTGCCTGCCTTTGTCATCAGCTAAAATGACACCACCAGTCCCCCAAATCAGGGATTCATACAGTACCTTACTTCACTCAATCAAGTGTCCATGGAGGAGATCAAAAAGTATTCAGTTGCACGGTGCAGTTTTATGGGTGGTAGTGGTAGAACAGCCTGGAGCAGTCATTTCTCCACCTTAAGGGAACATCAGAGTTTCCAGAAATCATACCTGACAAAGTATGCATCACCTGCAGATGAATCCAGTACCTTCTCCACCCTGTTCTGTGCTTTAGGAAGCTGGGTGCTGTGATCGCCTTCCTGGACTCCCGAGCTTCTGGTGATTTCCATTAATGGAACAAGATTGTGGAAGAGAAGGTGGCCAGATTTTCATTTTCTGCTCCAGTGCAGGACTGACCTTTGGTGCTCCTTAATTCTTTAGTGCTTCTGCGACTGTTTCAGGATCTTGAGATAGGAGCGCACTATCCAACACCCAATAGTTACATAGCTGTGGCAGGCTACCTTTTTATACAAGGTGGGCAAAACCCTGCCAAGATCTACCAAAGACAAAAATGGGCACATGCTGGAGAAAGTAAGAGGGACACAGTCACTTACTGCAGTTTCAAAAAGTGCTGTTTGACATTTTTTAAAATGCGGTGTGGGAAAACAGTGACTGAGAAGTGGAAGAGAGTCAGTAAGAAGTGTGTGGACCCCATCCTGAAGGGCCCTGTGTTCCATGGTGAAGGATGAGAAACTTACCTAAAATACTAAGAAAAGACTAGCAGCTTGAGAAGAGAGGAAAGCATTTGAAGAAAGCAGGTATCGAATATCCATTCATTCAGGAAGTTTGTAAAACTGAAAAGGCACATTTTAGTTTTATGGTTCTAGAAGCCAACAATAGACATTCTGAAGTAAGAACTCGGTTAACTACACTTCAAATGACCCACACGACAGTTAAGACCCATTTTACCTAAGCATTTTTATAGTGTCCTATGAAACTGGTCCTGAAGGAAAACGGAAAAGCAAAGAAGAAACCAAGGGAAAGTGTCGCACTATTCGTTAAAGACAGTTCCATAGAGGATGCTAATGTGCTTACTTTGAACCCAAGACAGCAACTTTTGTGCGACATGGGGCTGAGAAGATGGCCTGGCAGGAGAGTGCTGGCTGCACAAGAGTGGGCACCTGAGTTTGAATCCAGAGCACACACATAAAATCCAAGCTGTGCTCAGTAGTAGCAGCGCGTGCCTTTAATCCCAGCACTCAAGAGAGAGAGGCAGGTGGATCTCTATGACTTTGAGATCAGCTTCATCTACTACAAATTCTAGGACCAAAATGATAAGGTGTGACCAAGTAGACTCTTATTGGCAGCACAGGGAGAGGGAAGACAGGAGGACCTCTGGGGCTTGAGAGTCCCTGTCTCAAGGAAATAAGGTGAGGAGTAATAAAAGATACTCACTGTCAACTTTTGGCCTCCATGTATATGCATTCATGTGTAGGTATGTCATGGATATGCCTACAGAATACATGTGCATACAAAACACACACACATATCCTATATACCCATACGCAGAGACTTCTGTGAGTTTGATGCCAGCCTAAGTGTAGAAAAACTGTATACTGACAAGCCAATCTGGTCTGAAGACCTTGTTTCAAAGACAGAAAAACACAATAAAAATTAAATTTTTTTTAGAAAACTAACAAAAACCTTCTCCCATTAAGTATTGAAATAATTTTAAAGAAAATGGATTGATTTGAGAGCCTGTCAATTTCATTTTGACCACTGAAACAGGTAGGCTAACTGCAGGCCTTCACTTCCCCCTTAAATTCCTGCAAATCTAATCCCCATTATCATTCCCAGTTTTGAAGCCTGCTGAGACCTCTCCTCATTTTCTGCCTCTGTTCTCTGGGAATTAAGTAGCTCCTGGTAAAATATCCTGATGTCACCTCTCCTGCAGAGCCTCTGAAAGCCTCCTTCCTAGCCCATCCCCATTCCTACATGTCAGCTCACAGTAACTAGAAACACATTTAACTTGGAACTCCAAGTGGCCACATCATTAGGATTCCAGAAGAATTTTCTACCAGGCAACATATAGCCCCTCTCCTACAAATCAGAAAGGGCAGGGTGATAGAAAGCAAGGAACAAAATAGTTAATAAAGACAAAACCAGATGTCAGCAACTAGAATTATAATCTTCCCACTCCCAGATACATAAATATTAGTATAAAAACACAGTCAATAATGGCTAGGACAACCTGTCTTACACTAGAGCCCAGCAACCCTAACACAGCAAGCCCTGAATATTGCAATAGAGCTGACACACAAGAAAATTAGCTTAAAATAACCTTTATAATTATGATAGAGGTCCCTAAAGAGTGAATAAATGATTTCCTTAAAGAAATCTATGAAAGCAAAAACAGTGAAAGGAGATGGGAAAAAAAATCTCAAGACAGGAAAGTGGAAATAATAATCAATAGAGAAAACCCAAACTGCACAGAAATATGGAAACGAAATAGTTAGGAAACCACAGAGGCAAGGTTACTAACAGAATATAAGAAAAGGAAGAGAGAATCTCACATACTGAAGACACAATAGAAGAAATAGATACCTTAGGCAAAGAAAATGTTAAATCCAAATATCTAGGAAATCTAGGACACTGTAAAAATGCCAAATCTAAGAATAATAAGAATAAAGAAGGAAGAAGAAATTCATTTCAAAAGCACAGAAAATATTTTCCAAAATTCATAGAAGAAAATTTCCATAACCTAAAAAAGGAGATACCTATAAATGTTCAAGAACATAAGAACACCAAATATATATATATATATATATATATATATATATATATATATATATATGTATGTATATATATATGTGTGTGTGTGTGTATATATATATATATATATATATATATATATATACACATACACACACACACACACACACACACATATATAATATTAAAACCTGCAAGAAAAAAGATCAAATAACATATAAAATCAGGACTCTAAGAATAACATCTGACTTCTCAATGGAGACTCTAAAAGCCAGAAGGGCCCAAATCTTCTATAGGTGCTAAGAGACTGCAAATGTCAACCCTGGCTACTATAGCCAGCAAAACTTTCAGTCACAATAGATAGAGAAAATAAGACAATCCATGATAAAATCAATTTTAAGCAATATCTATCTAGAAATCCAGACATTCAGAAGTTACTCAAAGTAAAACACCACCCTAAAGAGGTAACCACACCCAAGAAAATACAGGGAATAAATAATCCCAGTCCAGCAGTTCAAAAGAGGAGAAACAGGTAAACACTGCTTTTTGAAATCATATGACATTAATGGTCTCAATTCTCCAATAAAAAGACACAGACTAACAGAATGGATGCAAAAACAGGTTCCATCCTTCTGTTGCATCCAAGAAACACTCAGTAATAGCAAAGAGAGATATCTCTTCAGGGTAAAAGGATGGAAAAGATATTCCAAGCAAATGAACCTAAGAAGGAAGCTGGAATGCAGCCATTTTAAAACCAACATTAACTTCTAACCAAAACTAATCAGAAGAAATAGGGAAGAAAACTACATCCTCATCAAAGGAAAATTCCACCAAGAGAACATTGTACTTCTTAACATCCATGAATCACACAGATAACTCCTAGGTACATTTTTTTAAAAGAGAAAAGAAAACACTATTGCAGCTTAAATCACATATTGGTCCTCATACTGTGAAATGAGAGACTTCAATACCCCATGACTCCAAGAGTCAGATAGATCATCCAGACAAGACATGATTAAGCTGACTGATGTTACAAACCAAATGGACCTAACAAATATTTACAGAGCATTTATATATATATATATATATATATATATATACACACACACATACATACACATACATACACACCTTCTTCTCAACACCTCCCTGAACTTTCTCCAAAACTGACTGACCACACACTCAGACACAAAACAAATCTCAGAAGATGCAAGAAAATTGAAAAAACACTGTACATCCTATCTGCACCAAGAATAAAGTGGATATCAACAACAAGAGAAAGCATAAACACTCAACAACTCTCTTTGAGTGTCATATAGGTCAAGACAGAAATTAAAGACTTCATACTGCTGAATGAAAATAAATACACAACTCACACAAACTTATGGTACACAGTGAAAATGGTTCTATCCTTCATTGCATTCATAACACCTACACACAGAGGAAAAAAATAAAAACAGAGAGAACTCATACTCGTAACTTAACAACACACCTCTAAGCTCTAGGGAAAAAAAGAAATCACAGCCAAAAGTAGTTGACAGCAAGAAATACTTGAACCCTGAACTGAACTTAATAAAATAAAAACAAAGGAAAAGGAACAGTACAAAGAATCAATGAAACAAAGAGTTGGTTCTTTAAAAAAAAAAAAATCAGTTATATTAACACTCTTATCCAAATTTACTAAAAAACCAAGAAAGAGTATCCAAAATAACAAAATTAAGAATGAAAAGAAGATATAACAACAGATAACACAGAAAACCAGATACTCATAAGAACATACTTTAAAAACATGCACTCCATCAAATTGGAAAATTTAAAAGCAATGAACAGTTCTCTCAATACATACCACTTATCAAAGTTAAATCAAGAACAGATAAGCAATTTTAACAGACTTATAAACCTGAGTGAAATAAAAGCAGTTATTAAAAGTCTCCCAGTCAAAAAATAATGGGGCCAGATGGTTTGAGAGCAGAATTCAAGCAGATTTCCAAAGAGAGTTCATGGAAATACCTCCTCAAACTATTACACAAAACAGAATCAGAACAAACATTACCCATTTTATTTTATGAGGCCATGATTACCCCAATACCCAAACCACACATAGTCTAAGCAAAGAAAGAGAATTACAGAACATTTTCCATCATGAACTTAAATGCAAACATTCTCTATAAAATAGTTGCCAACAGAATCCAAGAATACATCAAAAAGATTATCCATCATGATCAAAAATGTTTCATCTCAGAGATGCGAGGGTAGATCACCATATGCAAAGAGATAAGTGTAATCCAGCACACTGAAGACTAAAAGGCAAAACCACATGATCATTAGATGCAGAAAAGGACTTTGACAAAATCCAACACCACTTCATGATGAAAGTGCTGAAGAGATTAGGCATAGAAGGAACCTATCTCAATATAATAAAGGCAGTTTAAAGCAAGCCTGGAGCCAACATAATGAGGAGAAATACAATCAAAGAAATTCCACTGAAATAAAGAATAAGGCATTATTGTTCACCCTCTGGATATCTCTTCAATATAGTACTTGAAGCCTTAGCTAGAGCAGTATGATAACTTAAGGAGATCAAGGGGATATAAATCAAAAAGAAAAAGTCAAAGTATCTTTATTTACAGATAATATGACTATATATAAGTGACCCTTAGAATTCTACTGCTGGGGAGGGGGGGTGGAGAATTCTACCTGGGAAATCCTACAGCTGATAAAGCAGCTGGAGAGAAGATTAACTCACAAAAGCCAGTAGTCATCCTATAAACAAATGACAAACAGACTGGGAAAGAAACAGGGAAAACAACACCGGTACTTCACAAGAACCTCAAATAATAAAAAATATCTCAGAATATCTCTTACCAAGCAAGTGAAAGACATGTATAACAAAAACTTTAAGTCATTAAAGAAAGAAACTGAATAAGGTATCAATAGATAGAAATAATTCCCATGCTCATGAAATGGTAAGACTAGCACAGTAAAAATTGTCCATCAGAGCAGGAGCACTCTACAGATTCAGTGCAATCTCTGTTAAAATTCTAGCACAATTCCTCACAGACCTCAAAAGGAGAATTTTCAGCTTTACATGCAAATACAAAGAAAACCCAGGATAACTAAAGCAACACTGAATAATAAAGGGGGTTCTGGAAGGCTCATCGTGGCCCAATTTCAAGTGGTGCTATATTGGCACAGAAGAAACATGTTGATCAATGGAATTGTATTGAAGACCTGTGGACAAATGACTTTTTATAAAGAAGCCAGACTTACACACTGGCAAAACCACAGCATCTTCAACAAATGGTTCTGGTCAAAATAGATAATGGTATGTTGAAGAGTCTAAATAGAGCCATAGTTCTCATGGGGCAGCAGATTCAATTCCAAATGGACCAACGACCTCAACATAAAACCAAATACAATAAACTACATAAAAAGAAAATGGGGCATAACCTGGAACTCGTTGACGCAAGAAAAGCCTTCCTGAACAGAAAACTGTCATCACAGGTATTAGCATCTGTGATCAAAACTTCATAAATGCAGCTTCAAGAAACTGAACAGCTTCTGCAAAGCAAAGTACCATTTGGACAAAGTAGAAACCTTACAGTATGGGGAAATATTTTCGCCAACTACACATCTGACAGATATAACATCCCAAATATATAAAGAACTCAAAAAAAAATAAAAAACAAAATACAAAACAAAAACCCTAGATATCAAGAAAACAAATAGCCCAATTTAAAATATGGGGTACAGATCTAAATGTAGAATTCTCAAAAAAAGAAACTCAAAGGGTGAGAAACAAAGAAACACTCAACATCTTTAGTCATCAGGGAAATGCAAATATAAGTGAGATTTTTATCTTACACCCTTCGGTATGGCTGGAAAAGTAGAACCATTAATGGTTCATGCTGTTGAGGACGTGGAGTAAAGGAAACTCTCATTCAATGCTGTGCCAGTGCAAACTTGTATGGCCATTATGGAAATTAATGCGGCTATTCATCAGGAACCAGGAATCTAGATCTACCTTAAGATCTAGCTATGAAACTCTTGGCCATACACACAAAGGATTCTTCATCCTACTGTAGAGACAATTGCTCAACCATGTTCAGTGTTGCTCTGTTCATAATAGCCAAAAATTGGAAATAACCTAGATGTTCCTCAACAGAAGAATGGATAAAGAAAACGGGATACATTAAACAGAGTCTTACTCCATCGTTAAAAAGAATAAAATCATGAAACTTGCAGGCAAATGGATAGAACTAGAAAAAAATATATTGAGTGAATTATCAAGATCAGGTGACCAAGAACCTGAGAGTAGATCGCTCAGGAACCTAGGGCAAAACCAATTATACCAATATAAAGACTCCTAATGACATTCTGCTCTACTGATAGATCAGTGCCTTGATCAGTCATGATCAGAGATGCTTCCTCCTGCAGCAGATGAGAACAAATACAGAGAACCACAGCCAGATACACAGAGTGAGAAACCTTGAAACAGCCACAAATGGGAGGCCTCCATGAAATCTGTCCCTTCGCAGCCTAGGGTACCCTGTAGAACAGAAGGCAGAAAGAGTGTTAAGACCCAAATGGAATGCCAAAAACAAAAACAAAGTTAAAACCAAGGCCCTATACATTCACATGATCCCAGGTCCTATGACCTCAGAGAGACTGTGGCAGCATGCACAGCACCTGCAAGGGGCTGGATGAGGTCTTCAGCACAGAAACCAAAGCTTCCAGCTTAGTGCTTTGTAGGGTGCCTGAGTGTGGGAAGCAAGCAGTGGGTCTCGGATTTTCGTCCATTCTCTTGGACTCTCTTCCTTTGGTTAATTTGTTTTGTACAACTCAGACATGTTAGTTTTTGGTTTATGTTATATTTTATTTTATTTTAGCCCTTAGAAGCCTGCTTTTTATTTTGGTTTGGCTTGGTTTGTTTTTGTTTGTTTGTTTGTTTATGTTTTTGTTTGTTTGTTTGTTTGTTTGTGAGAGTCAGACAGGGAGTAAATCTGGATGGGAAGGGAAGTGGAAAGGAGCTGAGAGGAGCAGAGGGTAGGGAAGCCACAAACAAAATATATTATGTGAAAACACTATTTTTAGTAAAAGGAAAAACATTGAGAAAACCACCAAAAATACTTAGTAGATTGATGCGAGGGGCTGCCAGTTTGCAAGCCAAAGTTGGAGTCCTAGAAGTTTCATCAGTTTGAGTACAAGAAGAACTCACTAGAATGAAGTATGAATTAGTTAGACAAAATCAAAGCTTAATTGTAGGAAGATGGAATTAGCTCCCTCAGAACTGGACAGGTAGGACAAAGAAGATTATCTTCATGAGTGATTAGTCAAGGGAGGGAACATCAAGATAAAGGCAAAGAAGGAGCAGGGGGTGACTAGGAAAGGTGTTGGTGAAACCAATGGCAAACCACAGGAATCTCAGAAGAACACACGATCCTTACTGTGTTACATTGATATGTCAGCTCCATTACCTGCCAACAAAGACAGAAACCAGGAAGCTCTTGAGCATCAAACAGTGACAGAACAACCACTGAAAACTTGAGTAACCAAGTTGAAGAAGAAAGTTAAATGTTTTCTACTTCCTATTTAGCTATTACAAGAACAAACATTTCTGGTCTTTCATGAATTATTTTTATCTGAACATGTGTGACTATAGGATTATTTTTATACCATATCTGCATGCCCATATTTTTATATCTAGAAGAATGCGTCTGAATGTCCAGATTCAATTTTTTCCCTGAGAAAGGAACAGAATGGCATAACTGAATATAGGACTTTTTAAAATAAATGCGCTAGAGATATATGCACAGCTTACAATAGAGTACTTGCCCACCTTATAGGACAGACTGGAGCCAAGCCCAACACAAAGCAAAGAAAAACGACAAAGGAATTTCTGTGACATCCAACACAGACTTATAGAATCTGCTTAACAGGGTCAATTCTGACACTGAATTCTCCTTTGGGAAATCGACCCTATTAGGCAAAAATCACCTTTACAGGATAGCTATGAAAGTTCAGTATGTGTACAGTTGAAACTTCAGGTTGCATCTCCAACAGTGCAGAGAACAACAAAAACAACAACAATTATGGATAAAAATAAAAACTGCATTTGACTACAGGGAAAATGAGGCAAAGACAGAAAACAGGAAATGTCTGGTAGAGGCGAGAGGATAGTAGGTAAGGCAGGTGGGCCGGCTTGTGGACGAGGAAGGCGAAGTCGGCTTTGTTGCAGAGGAAACAAATCCTGAGGCAGTGAGCACAGCACACAGCTGCAGAACTGAAGACAAACAATGGCTTTCTATTGTTCTCAGTGTTCTGGAACACAAGACCCTCAACAGGAACGCCAATCACAGGATGTGCCGCCGACAACATGAGATCATTTGCCCTAGGATTTGTATTTATATTTCTTCTGCAATAGACAGCTGTGGGAGGGAGAAAGGAGGGGTTTGAGCTCTTCTTTGCAATGTAGTCTGTTTCTGGGTAAGGGTAACTTTTATGTCAGGACAGTGAGTACCACTTGGCTTATGTCTTATTAAGAAGTCTCTAAAATAACACACTTTTAGCCTTGGAGAGAACTCAGGAAGAAGAGTAAGGTATGAACACAGGGTCCTTCATGTTGGTATTCAGGTTTTAAGTCAATAGCCTACAGAGCATGACCTTGGTAGAAGTCCACACAGATACAATTACCAAGCACAGTCGGCTGATAATAAGCTTTGGGCATCCATCACTTAGATTTTTATCACGGGATGAAGCACAGAATCATAGGGGAGTAAATGCACAGGGATCCAGTGAGGTAATTTCTCTGCCACTTCTGTCACAAGCCATGGATGCTGCACTATTCTGACACTGGTCTTCTTTATCTACAGCTAGAGGAAATTGTCCCTAAGCTACTATCCCTAAGTGTCCCTCCTCTCCTACAAGGAGTCCCATGCAGAGTGTGAGGAGTGGTGACACTGGGTGTTTGCATTTATGAAGCTGCAGTTTCTAATTAAAGAGCCAGGGTTATCTATGTAGACTCAATTATGTATACATAGAACACATATTCATAACACATAGATTTCTCATGAGGAATACAGGTGGTAAAATTATTTTAAAATGTCAGCTTCCATAAACTAATGGATGATATGCATATCATGCTTTTGTTGTTTTTAAGTAAAGGAACAGCCGCATGGTATCTATGGTCAAAGTTCTTTCCCATCTCTCCATGGCCTCAAAAGCTGTCAGAATGTCATACATTCTTAATTGTCTTATATAAGTGATACACAAACCCAGACAGGAAGCTCACATCAGACTGGTGTGGAACAGGAAGACTGCACACATGAACAGCAATGACTCACTATGCAGAATATTATTGTGTATGAATGTGTATGCACATGTGTGAGCAGATGCATTCACCTATGTACGCACGTATGAAGGTCAGAGGTGAAGTTTAAATAGCTTCCTTTGTCATTCTCCACTTTATTTTATAGGTTTCACATTTACTTTGTGTGTGTGTGTGTGTGTGTGTGTGTGTGATGTATGTGTGAACACCTGTATTCGAGTACCTTCAGAAGCCATAACATGGCAAGTTCTTGGCATTGGTTCATTTGTAGCTGTGGCTGTCTGCATCCACACCCCAGTGTAGGAACTAGGAACCAAACTCTGGTTCTCCAGAAGAGCAGCAAGCACTCTAAACTGATGATCTACCTCTCCAGCAACCGCCACCCTATTGTTTAAGATGTTATCTCAGTGAATGTGCAGCTTGAGTTTGCCCTTTCAGCTAGACCTTCTGGAAAACAATCTCTCTTTCACTCATCTGCTGGTCTCCATTCCTACCCTCAAGCACTGAGGTTATGGAAGTATGTTACTATACCATGCCTGACTTTTAAGTGGCTGTTGGGGATCTAAAAGTGTGTATAAGGGGCTGCAGGTAAGCCTCAGTTTGCAGAGTGCTTACCTGGCAGGATTGAAGCCATGTACATTGCCTTAGACATTGTGGCATGATTAAATAAGTGCCTACTACATATTTTTTGTTTTTGTTGTTCCATTGCTGTCTCCAACATCAACAAGAAGTTTTAGTGAATGACAGTGACAATGCATAAACAGATCATCAGTCCCCCTTGGAGGAGTCAAAGGGACACTTCCAACGTGAATGATGCAGCATTGTGACTTTATGAACACATTTGGTCATGTAGAATTTTCCTTTAGGAAATGGTGTGACAAGGACACTAGAAAATCTTTTGGAGATGTTCATAAGGACAGTCAAGCTTGGCTGACTCATTCAGATCTCTCTTTCTAGCAAATATGTAAGGCAAAGTATGAGTTTCCCAGAACTTTCAGCAAATCACCACCTACTGGGTGTGTCCTAGAAGCAAAAAAGCTCCAAAAGGAGGACAAATATCCCAAACCAAGTTATTATCAGGAACATGCCTTTTCTGATGATTCTGAGCAAGATTTCTTTCCTCTTAAAACTTTTGACAGCTGTCATTCCTGGGCTACCTGCTGAATGCCTTACTGTCTTCCTCTTGCCTGTCATGGTTCTTTTCCTGTCTCTTTAAGCTTCTAAAACTACCAGCCATTAGATTAAGAAATGTCTTTAATCCAGCATTAACTCTTGTCAACCAATTACATCTGTAAAGACCTCATTCCTAAATAAGGCTACATCTTGAGGTTTTCACCTAGAAAATTAAAAAGAAAATGTATTTTTGTATCTTTCCCCCAAAGCCCTCTTTGTTTATTCACAGCCCTACACATTACCTTGGAGCTCAGAATTTTTAGTTTGGTGCATAAACCAAGCACATGATTGTATATGGTCTCGGTGACCAACTTGGTGAGCTCAGAATATTGACTGAACTCAGAGTGGGAGCTGAAGGCAGGTCATAGTGGACGACAGGAAGTGAACGGGGCATTTCTTCCCAATTTGATATTGAGGGACATCATATGGTTAGTTGCAACTGATTGTCATGGGAGTAGTTACAACACCAAAATTGGCAAAATCTGAGAGTCTGTTTTGTTTTTCTCTGAAGAATCAGTTTGCTAACATGGCTCTCAATAAACCCTGATGGCCTGTGTCTCCTGTGAGGAGCTCCTCCTTGCCAGTCAGTCAGCTTTCCTGGAAATTATCAGCAAATACTGCTCCCTTTCCTTCATTCCTTCCACACTTACTAGTCGAAATTCTTCTGTAGTGAGATTTGTTTCTTCTCCTTGTTTATTTATTCATTCAGGTAATTTTTTATCTTTTGAAAGTGCCTTAACTACTTAATAGCAAATTTATATTCACTGTCCACTTGAGTTAATATAATATATTGTAACTAAAACATATGTTTTGGAGAAAACCCAATTAGTGTATGATGACATATTTTTATGTTAACTAATTTGTGTTTGAAATTTGGGCTGCGGTGTATTTCAGTTGTTTCTACTATGAGCCATTTAAATACATCACTCATGAATCAGGGAGTGTGTAGCTTTTCTTAAGGATAATCTGTAGGATATATATTTGTACCTGAATACAAATTTGAGCTGAGCATACCCACCATCTGATGTTATGTAAGCAACCACCCATTTGTGTGAGTCTTGATACAGTGTAAATATAAACACATAATGCAAATACAAAAACATATCTGGAGGTCAAGGATATCTGAGGTCTTGCCCATTATTCATAAATCTTATTACCAATAAATAATAAATAATACAGTCATGCCAGAAGCTTGAACATATAAAAATTCACTCCAAGAAGGAGTAGATGGAGTTGGGTCGGGGTTGGGAGTGAGGAAAGGGGAGGGAAGGGAAGAATAATAGTAAAGGAAAAAAATTAAAGGAATAAATTAGGGATGGAATGAGATAAGGAGATGTATAGAAGGGGGAGGAGAGGGAGAAAGGGATAAAAAGAAAAAGGAGGGAAAAACAAAAAAAGAGGAATGAGGAAAGGGTGGACAGAAAATAAAAAAGGAAAGGAGAGACGGGGAAAACAAAAAGTTGCTTTCCATCATAACTATGTCTCATACACTAGATTATCAAATATTAGCAAAGGATTTCCACATCAAACACATATTTTAATTCCATGGAAACAGGCCTTCCAAGCTCCCTAACTTCACTGCCTCCTTGAAATGCCAATGTTTTCACCCTCCTTGACATTTCCCCCATGCTACTCTTTAGAGCTGTTATTCCTTTGGGCTTTCTGGATATCTGTGGTTGTGCTTGGTTGGCCCATCCAATTTCCAAGCTTCATAAACATCTTTCTCTTGCCAATCCTTGCTTGAGATTTAACTTCAGAAGAGCACATTATGCTTAAATGAGCAGCCTTTGTGTTCCTTTGTGTTTCTGCCTGGCATTATTCCTTTGTGCTTCTGGAATGACAGTCAATATTGCAAAGGACATTTTCCATAAGCATAAAGACTTGAGACAAGCAAATAGCCTGGACAATTTTCAAACATTTGCAAGAGTTAGTTGAGTTGTAATCTTTTCCTCTGTAAATACAAACTGTAGAAATGATCCAAACCTTAGTTTCATGTAATTCAATGGTAAATGGATTTTCTGAGTATTTGGCAGGAGCCTTTAAGAAAACAAAACATTCTCTAATGTGAAATCTGAAGTGATGTCTACAGGCACAATTGTGTCAGGCTTTATTCTGCTGTGCACAGCAATATACAAAAGAGAGAAGATCACCATGTCATAGACAGGCATACTAGTAGATAAATACATATATTTGGTCATGTCCTGGAAAGTTTAAAGCAGGATGTTTAGAAGGTTTGGGGGATGAAGTTATGGCTGAAATACAAGTTGCAGTTTTAAATGTAAGGTTCAGGATAAAGATCTTCAACAAAGTGTCTTCATGAAAGAACTGAGTTGTGTGATCAAGGCATCTGGGGAGATAACATGGCCAAAAGGATCATATGAAGTGCAGCCCGAGGCTAGAGGAATGGTCAGGATGAGGTAAATATTGGGGACCACATGACTAGTCACTGATGCTTGCAAGGACTTAGCACTGACTGTAATCATGAAATCATGTCAAGAAGGGAATCAATCAAGCTTTCAGGTATGTCCATCCTGTGACCCGTGAGCCACATAAAGCCACTTGCAGAATGGAACACTTCTAAATGCAGCCCAACACAAAACAAAACTTTTCTTAACACACTATGACATTTTTGTGAAATAATTTAATAACTTGATTGTGCAGTTCTTGAGCATAAACTTTGTAGATGACAATGATTCACTACAATGTTGAAAGATAAGATATACATGGAAGAGTCTAAGTCTTAAACCAACATGGAGGCAGTGACACAGCAAGAAAGGTTCAAGTGCCTGACCTATGTTGGGAGGATTGACTGACTTACCAGCTCAAAGGTCTCACTTAAGTTGACTGAGCAAATGGAAACACAAGATTACAAACAACCTTCAGCTATAAAGATGGGTAGGATGAAGCAAGAGAGAGCCCAACTTCATGTATGAAGAAAGAAAGTGTGTTAGAGAAATATCCATGTTTTAGTGAGTTTCCTCTTCTTTTTCTTTCATGGTTTTCTTATTTTCTATTTTTTCCTTTTATTGGATATTTTCTTTATTTACATTTCAAATGTTATCCCCTTTCCAGATCTCCCCTTCTGAAACCCCCTATACCATGCTCCCTTCCCCCTGCCACTATGAGGGTGCTCCCCCATCCATACACCCACTCCCAGCTTCCAGGCCTGCCACTCCCCTACACTGGAGGAATTCTATCAGACCTTCAAAGAAGACCTAATACCAATACACTTCTAACTATTCCACAAAATAGAAACAGCAAGAACACTACTCAATTCATTCTATGAAGCTACAGTTACGCTGATACCAAAACCACACAAAGACCCAACAAAGAAAGAGAATTTCAGACAAATTTCCCTTATGAATATGGATGCAAAAATACTCAATAAAATTCTTGCAAACCAAATGCAAGAATATATCAAAACTATCATTGACTATGATCAATAAGGCTTAATCCCAGGGATTCAGGGATGATTCAATATACAGAAACCCATCAATGTAATCCACTACATAAACAAACGCAAAGAAAAAAAAACACATGATCATTTCATTATATGCTGAAAAAGCATTTGACAAAATTCAACATCCCTTCATGGTAAAAGTCTTGGAAAGGTCAGTAATTCAAGGCCCATACCTAAACATAGTAAAATCAACATACAGCAAACCAGTCGCCAACACCAAACTAACTGGAGAGAAATGTGAAGCAATCCCACTAAACTCAGGGACTAGACAAGGCTGTCCACTCTCTCTCTATTTATTCAATATAGTACCTGAAGTTCTAGCCAGAGCAATTAGACAACAAAAGGAGGTAAAGGGGATACAATTTGGAAAGGAGAAAGTCAAAATATCACTATTTGCAGATTATATGATAGTATACTTAAGTGACCACAAAAACTCCACCAGAGAACTCCTAAACCTGATAAACAACTTCAGCAAAGTGGCTGGATATAACTTCAACTCAAACAAATCAGTAGCCTTCTTATACTCAAAGGATAAAACGGCTGAGAAAGAAATTAGGGAAACAACACACTTCACAATAGTCACAAACAATGTAAAATATCTTTGTGTGACTCTAACCAAACAAGTGAAAAAGTTATTTAACAAGAACTTCAAGTCTATGAAGAAAGAAAGCAAAGAAGACCTCAGAAGCAGAAAAGAACTCCCATGATCATAGATTGGAGGATTAATAGTTTCATCTTCTTAATGTGTGAGTCATGATGGCAACTTAAAGTGAGGCAGATGTCACAAATATGGAGTCAGTAGAAGGCTTCTTAAAATGCCAGGACCACAAACTAATTCAACAATCAATTTCTTGATGATTCAGATATTTGCAGCAGCTCTCATCCGTGTTGGAGCATGGGTTATGCTTCCTGGAAGCCATGATTCATGAACACTTTGAATTGCATGGGTTGTCAGTCCACAGAGGATCAGTAAACACTTCCTGAAACACCTCACCTCAGACTCAGTCGCTGAATGTTATGAATTTCAGCACTGTTACCATATTCACAGTGTTCTGCTCATAGTGAAATATAAGCAGTTTTATTATGGGAAAGAGTATTTTTTCCTGTCATTGGTTCTTGACATAAAAGTATCAATTTACCATAACTTTGAACATTGTTATGAAATAATGCTGATTTTTTTACACTATCATTCTATTTAGTAAGCAAAATGACTTATATTAATAGCAAAATCATCATTTCATTATTCTGTCTGTAATTAATTATTGAAAAGCTTTGTGGTAGTCTATAGTCTTTTTTAATTTATTAGGTATTTTCTTCATTTACAATTCCAATGCTATCCCAAAAGTCCCCCATAACCCCCCCCAACTCCCCTACCCACCCACTCCCACTTCTTGGCCCTGGCATTCCCCTGTACTGAGGCTTATAAAGTTAGCAAGACCAATGGGACTCTCTTTCCAATGATGGCCGACTAGGCCATCTTCTGATACATATGCAGCTAGAGACACGACCTCTGGGGGGTACTGGTTAGTTCATATTGTTGTTACACCTATAGGGTTGCAGACCCCATTAGATCCTTGGGTACTTTCTCTAGCTCCTCCATTGGGGAAACTATGATCCATCCAAAACCTGACTGTGAGCATCCACTTTTGTGTTTGCTAGGCCCCTGCATAGCCTCACAAGAAACAGTGATATCAGGGTCCTTTCCGCAAAATCTTGCAAGGGTGTGTAATGGCATCAGCGTATGGAGGATGCTTATGGGAATGGATCCCCCGGGTATGGCAATCTCTAGATGGTCCATCCTTTCATCTCAGCTCCACACTTTGTCTCTGTATCTCCTTCCATGGGTGTTTTGTTCCCAATTCTAAGAAGGGGCAAAGTGTCCACACTTTGGTCTTAGTTCTTCTTGAGTTTCATGCGTTTAGCAAATTGTATCTTATATCTTGGGCATCCTAAGTTTCTGGGATAATATCCACTTATCAGTGAGTACATATTGTGTGAGTTCCTTTGTGATTGGGTTACCTCACTCAGGATAATGCCCTCCAGGTTCATCCATTTGCCTAGAAATTTCATAAATTCATTCTTTTTAATACCTGAGTAGTACTCCATTGTGTAAATGTACCACATTTTCTGTATCCATTCCTCTGTTGAGGGGCATCTGGGTTCTTTCCAGCTTCTGGCTACTATAAATAAGGCTGCTATGAACATAGTGGAGCATGTGTCTTTCTTACTGGTTGGAACATCTTCTGGCTATATGCCCAGAAGAGGTATGGCAGGATCCTCTGGTAGTACTATGTCCAGTTTTCTGAGGAATCACCAGACTGATTTCCAGAGTAGTTGTACAAGCTTGCAATCCCACCAACAATGGAGGGGTGGTCCTCTTTCTCCACATCCTCAACAGCATCTGCTGTCACCGGAATTTTTGATCCTAAACATTCTGACTGGTGTGAGGTGGATCTCAGGGTTGTTTTGATTTGCATTTCCCTGATGATTAAGGATGTTAAACATTTTTTCAGGTGCTTCTCTGCCATTCGGTATTCCTCAGGTGAGAATTCTTTGTTCAGCTCTGAGCCCCATTTTTTAATGGGGTTATTTGATTTTCTGCAGTCCACCTTCTTGAGTTCATCATATATGTTGGATATTAGCCCCCTATCTGATTTAGGTAAAGATCCTTTCCCAATCTGTTGGTGATCTTTTTGTCTTATGGACGGTATCTTTCGCCCTACAGAAGCTTTGCAACTTAATGAGGTCCCATTTATTGATTCTCTATCTTACAGCAAAAGCCATTGCTGTTCTATTCAGGAATTTTTCCCCTGTACCCATATCCTCGAGGCTTTTCCCTACTTTCTCCTCTATAAGTTTCAGTGTCTCTAGTTTTATGTGGAGTTCCTTAATACACTTAGATTTGACCTTAGTACAAGGAGATAGGAATGGATCAATTCACATTCTTCTACATGATAACCGCCAGTTGTGCCAGCACCATTTGTTGAAAATGCTGTCTTTTTTCAACTGGATGGTTTTAGCTCCCTTGTCAAAGATCAAGTGACCATAGATCTGTGGGTTCATCTCTGGGTCTTCAATTATGTTCCATTGGTCTACTTGTCTATGGCTATACCAGTACCATGCAGTTTTTATCACAATTGCTCTGTAGTACAGCTTTAGGTCAGGCCTGGTGATTCCACCAGAAGTTCTTTTATCCTTGAGAAGAGTTTTTACTGTCCTAGGTTTTTTGTTATTCCAGATGAATCTGCAGATTGCTCTTTCTAATTCGTTGAAGAATTGAGTTGGAATTTTGATGGGGATTGCAGTGAATCTGTAGATTGCTTTTGGCAAGATAGCCATTTTTACTATATTGATCCTGCCAATCCATGAGCAAGGGAGATCTTTCCATCTTCTGAGACCTTCTTTAATTTCTTTCTTCAGAGACTTGAAGTTCTTATCATACAGATCTTTCACTTCCTTAGTTAGAGTCACACCAAGGTATTTTATAATATCTGTGACTACTGAGAAGGGTGTTGTTTCCCTAATTTCTTTCTCAGCTTGTTTATCCTTTGTGTAGAGAAAGGCCATTGACTTGTTTGAATTAATTTTATATCCAGCTACTTCATTGAAGCTGTTTATCAGGTTTAGGAGTTTTCTGGTGGAATTTTTAGGGTCACTTATATATACTATCATATCATCTGCAAAAAGTGATATTTTGACTTCTTCCTTTCCAACTTGTATCCCCTTGATCTCCTTTTGTTGTCTAATTGCTCTGGCTAGGACTTCAAGTACAATGTTGAATAGGTAGGGAGAAAGTGGGCAGCCTTGTCTACTCCCTGATTTTAGTGGGATTGCTTCCAGCTTCTCACCATTTGCTTTGATGTTGGCTACTGGTTTGCTGTAGATTGCTTCTATCATGGTTAGGTATGGGCCTTGAATTCCTGATCTTTCCAAGACTTTTATCATGAATGGGTATTGGATTTTGTCAAATGCTTTCTCCGCATCTAATGAGATGATCATGTGGTTTTTGTCTTTGAGTTTGTTTATGTACTGGATTACGTTGATGGATTTCTGTATATTGAACCATCCCTGCATCCCTGGAATAAAACCTACTTGGTCAGGATGGATGATTGTTTTGATGTGTTCTTGGATTCGGTTAGCGAGTACTTTATTGAGGATTTTTGCATCGATATTCATAAGGGAAATTGGTCTGAAGTTCTCTACCTTTTTTGGGCCTTTTTGTGGTTTAGGTATCAGAGTAATTGTAGCTTCATAGAATGATTTGGGTAGAGTACCTTCTGTTTCTATTTTGTGGAATAGTGTGAGAAGAACTGGGATTAGATCTTCTTAAAGGTCTGATAGAACTCTGCACTAAATTCATCTGTTCCTGGGCTTTTTTTGGTTGAGAGACTATTAATGACTGCTTCTATTTCTTTAGGGGATATAGGACAGTTTAGATCATTAACCTGATCTTGATTTAACTTTGGTACCTGGTATCTGTCTAGAAACTTATCCATTTCATCCAGGTTCTCCAGTTTTGTTGAGTATAGCCTTTTGCAGAAGGATCTGATGGAGATTTGGATTTCTTCAGGATCTGTTGTTATGTCTCCCTTTTCATTTCTGATTTTGTTAATTAGGATGCTGTCCCTGTGCCCTCTAGTGAGTCTGGCTAAGGGTTTATCTATCTTGTTGATTTTCTCAAAGAACCAGCTCCTCCTTTGGTTGATTCTATGAATAGTTCTTCTTGTTTCCACTTGGTTGATTTCGCCCCTGAGTTTCATTATTCCCTGCCACCTACTCCTCTTGGGTGAATTATCTTCCTTTTTTTCTAGAGCTTTTAGGTATGTTGTCAAGCTGCTAATGTGTGCTCCCTCTAGATTCTTTTTGGAGGCACTCAGAGCTATGAGTTTTCCTCTTAGAAATGCTTTCATTGTGTCCCATAAGTTTGGGTATGTTGCGGCTTCATTTTCATTAAACTCCAAAAAGTCTTTAATTTTTTTTCTTTATTCCTTCCTTGACCAAGAAATCATTGAGTAGAGTGTTGTTCAGTTTCCTCATGAATGTTGGCTTTCTATTATTTATGTTGTTATTGAATATCAGCCTTAGTCCATGGTGATCTGATAGGATCCATGGGAAATTTTCAATATTTTTGTATCTGTTGAGGCCTGTTTTGTGACCAATTATATGGTCAGTTTTGGAGAAGGTACCATGAGGTGCTGAGAAGAAGGTATATCCTTTTGTTTTAGGATAAAATGTTCTGTAGATATCAATTAAATCCATTTGTTTCATTACTTCTGTTAGATTCACTATGTCCCTGCTTAGTTTCTGTTTCCTAGATCTGTCCATTGATGAAAGTGGTGTGTTGAAGTCTCCCACTATTATTGTGTGAGGTACAATGTGTGCTCTGAGCTTTACAAAAGTTTCATTAATGAATGTGGCTGCCCTTGCATATGGAGCATAGATATACAGAATTGAGAGTTCCTCTTGGAAGATTTTACCTTTGATGAGTATGAAGTGTCCCTCTTCTTTTTTGATAACTTTGGGTTGGAAGTTGATTTTATCAGATATTAGAATGGCTACTCCAGCTTGTTTCTTCCTACCATTTGCTTGGAAAATTGTTTTCCAGCCTTTCACTCTGAGGGAGTGTCTGTCTTTTTCCCTGAGATGGGTTTCCTGTAAGCAGCAGAATGTTGGGTCCTGTTACTGTAGCTAGTCTGCTAGTCTATGTCTTTTTATTAAGGAATTGAGTCCATTGATATTAAGAGATATTAAGGAAAAGTAATTGTTGCTTCCTATTATTTTTGTTGTTAGAGGGCATTCTGTTCTTGTGGCTGTCTTCTTTTAGTTTTGTTGAAGGAATACCTTCTTGCTTTTTGTAGGGCATGTTTTCCATCCTTGTATTTTTTTTTTCTGTTATTGTCCTTTGAAGGCCTGGATTCGTGGAAAGATAATGTGTGAGTTTGGTTTTTGTCGTGGAATACTTTGCTTTCTCCATCTATGGTAATTGACAGTTTGGCTGGGTATAGTAGCCTGGGCTGGCATTTGTGTTCTCTTGGTGTCTGTATAACATCTGTCCAGGATCTTCTGGCTTTCATAGTCTCTGGTGAAAAATCTGGTGCAATTCTGATAGGCCTGCCTTTATATGTTACTTGACCTTTTTCCCTTACTGCTTCTGATATTCTATCTTTACTTAGTGCATTTGTTGTTCTGATTATTATGTGTTGGGAGGAATTTCTTTTCTGTTCCAGTCTATTTGGAGTTCTGTAGGCTTCTTGTATGTTCATGGGCATCTCTTTCTTTAAGTTCGGGATGTTTTCTTCTTTAATTTTGTTGAAGATATTTGCTGGCCCTTCCAGTTGAAAATCTTCATTCTCATCTACTCCTATTATCCGTAGGTTTGGTCTTCTCATTGTGTTCTGGATTTCCTGGATGTTTTGAGTTAAAATCTTCTTGCATTTTCTTTGATTGTTGTGCTGATGTTCTCTATGGAATCTTCTACACCTGAGATTCTCTCTTCCATCTCTTGTATTCTGTTGCTGATACTGGCATCTATGGTTCCAGATTTCTTTCCTAGGGTTTCCATCTCCAGCATTGCCTCACTTTGGGTTTTCTTTATTGTGTCTACTTTTCTTGTAGGTCTAGTATGGTTTTGTTCATTTCTATCACCTGTTTGGATGTGTTTTCCTGTTTTTCTATAAGGACTTCTACCTGTTTGGTTGTGTTTTCCTGTTTTTTCTTTAAGGAATTATAAGTCTTTAGCAGTGTTCTCCTGTATTTCTTTAAGTGAGTTAAAGTCTTTCTTGATGTTCTCTACCATCATCATGAGGTATGCTTTTAAATCCGGATCTAGCTTTTCGGTTGTGTTGGGGTGCCCAGGACTGTCTGAGGTGGGAGTGCTGGGTTCTGATGATGGTGAGTGGTCTTGGTTTCTGTTAATAAGATTCTTATTTTTGCCTTTCGTCATCTGGTAATCACTGGAGTTAGTTGTTATAGTTTTCTCTGGTTAGAGCTTCTTCCTCTCGTGATTCTGTTAGCCTCTATCAGCAGACCTGGGAGACTAGCTCTCTCCTGAGTTTCAGTGGTCAGAGCACTCTCTGCAGTCAAGCTCTCCTCTTGCATGGAAGGTTCACAGATATCTGGCATTCGAACCTGCCTCCTGGCAGAAGATGAAGGCCAGAAACAGGGCCTGTCCCAGAAGCTGTGTCACTTTGGCCTGTTGTAGAAGCTGTTAGCTTCTGTAGTCCATATTCTCACCTGTGCAGACTAGTCTAGGAGGGATCTGGGAACCAAGATGGCTCCCCCAGGTGCTCTGGCCAAAAATGTTGATTTTAAGATGTTATTTGAGATACTAACTCAAGTTTTGGAAGGAAAAAAATTAATAAATTAATTTTGGCTTGGAATTAGGGCAGAGTTTCTAACAATTTCTGAAATGGTCCAAATCACACTTCTGCCCTTTTGTACTATGTATTTATGAAAATCAGCACATTCAAGATTGATGATTATAAAAATAAATATTAATCAATTCTGAAAAATATTGAGGATATTCTCTGCCCCAGAGCATCAAATATCTAGCCAAGATTTAATTCATTGTGTAAAATAAACAAACATATACAACACTATATACATTTGTTAAACAAATGGTAAAATTATATTATGTTAAAGAATTGCTTTAAAATAAGTATCTTTATAATTTTTATCATTGTTTGGTTTTTAATTCCAATCTTATATACATATATGATGAAATAATATAAAATATTTCTCAAACTAAATGGGAGTGAAGATCAATAAAAATCATGGCTCATAAGCATGGCGTAAACAATCAAATCACTGTGCCATAAAATAGAAATCCATCTTAAATATTCACACATAGCCATTACAGGCAGATGCATGATACGTCAAGCCTTCAGAATGAGTTACATCACACAGGGCAAGTGTCTAAACCACTTCCCTGAAACAAATACCTACTGACCCTGCTTTTCCTCTTGGCAGATGCACCCTATTGGGCATTGCCAAATCTTAGGTGCTAGAGTATTTCAGATATAATCTTCAGGCCAAAGAGATGTTTAACATCACACATGTGCTGTGTTCACAAATATGAAATGGTTTTGAAAACAAAGGAGCCTACTACATAAATCACTATTTCTTGTTGTAGCTCCTTTAGGCCTAATACAGAAAAAATTCCAAAATCCTCATAAGGGATAAAACAGCCTGCGAGGTAAACGGCAATTTGCCAGCCATATTCTGGAGGAAAGGTCTCACTTCAAGCATGCCCAGCTGTTGACAGATGGAATGGAGTATTTTTTGTCACAGACTTACTTTAGATTGCACCATGCTAATCATGGCTGGTTGGCTTCATTTCTGCATAGGGCTTAGCCTGAGCAGCTTGCGGATGTGCCAATTAAGCTGCTTTAAGTTTTCCCTTGAGACCTGAAAAAAATTTGTGTTCCAGGAGAGAAGCTCTGGAGAAGGAAGAGTGTAGTCATTTTGAAAAGCACAGTGCACTGCCTCTGCTCTCTCCTCCACAAGCAGAAATAAAGCCTTCCTGCAACTCTCATAGTAAGCCAAGCTGCAGCAACTCCAGCAAGCGAGCACCAAGCTACCTGTTCACCATGCAGAAATAGAGCAGCATCTTGTGGCTCTTAGGGTTTTTTCCCAGTCTTTCTTATTCCTTCCTGGAGGTATAAATTGAGTTCCTTTCAGTCATGTTGAGAGGAATCTAATTGTGTAATTCATTCCATGCAGACTTTTCCACCTTTAACAATTTTGTTCTTGTTGAAAGCAAAAACCAATTTTACCCTGATTGAACTAATACAGTGTTTTGTGCAAACACAACCTCTTTATCTGAGAAGATCAAAGTCATTATTTCTAATACTCTTTCACAACAACCTGCAAAGTATGTAGGAAGTGAGTCTTATGATTCATAGTAGATGGGAAGACAGATCACAGTACAGATGAGAATAGATCTAGTTATTCTGACTCTTAGATATTTCTTTTATGACTTTGGTCTCTTTTCCTCCTTTCCTTCTTCTTGCCTTTATATACATATATGATATATACAAATATCATATATAGATATGGATAGATTAGATAGAGATAGAGATAAGGTTAGAGATAGAGATAGAGGTGTGTCTTGTAGGTGGTCCTCTACAAGAGCAGTACATACTCTTAACCATTGAGTCATCTCTCCAGCCACACTTTCTGTATGCTATCAATATTTACTTTCTTACCTGGACATTGTGGCCAGCTATTTTCTTGAGCATGGCATGGAAACTACTCATAAAAAGACAACATCAAAGGCATCCCATTTGGCCAGTCACGATCTTGTCACTGCCTTCTAGCATTGTGGTGCTTTGCAAATGCTCAATAAATATTTACTCAGCAAATGTACTGAGTTCTCTGATGAGATTAAACTATTAATAGCATGACAATTTTTGTAGACAGACTCAAACATTTTGCTTTAGCAAAAGGGAAATTTCATATGCGTTTTCATGCACTCATTTATGTATTCATTCTACAAATGCTGACACTGGCTCTGTTCAATGTGCCAGTCTCTGGTTAGACACTAGATATTTTTTTAAGTAATTAGAAAATTCCTGCTCACAAGATAATATCCTTGGAGAGAGGCAGATAATATAAAACTAAAGTGCTTCCATTCAGATACAGTTGGATACATGGAGCATTGCATAATGTCATTGTGCCAGTAAATAGAGGGAATATAGGCATACAAACACGGAGATTTCTGAAATTCTCTCAAAACTGTATGAAAGACCTTGGGGGGGGTCCCTAATCACACATCTAATTCTTTTAAGGACAACTAACAACTTTTTATTTGATGTGAGGATCTCTCATGGGGAAGAAAAATGCTCTGAAAACCTGGTCAAAAGTCCTTGACTGAGAATATCACAGGTCTTAAGGAACATCATACTACCAATATTAATCTAAATTTATATGTAGCCAAACTGCATTCTAAACATTCATATTTATATCTTTAGACTAAAATTGTTGTTTTCCTAGAATAACAAGGGAGTTTCTTTTTCCAAAGGGTAATGAAAATATAGAAACTCATTACTGATCAAAATGCTGGGAATTCTTTTGGCTTTATATGGGAACATCACGGAAAATCAAGCAATACTTTAGTAAGAGCTGGATATTGGAAAGTCTTGTAAAATCATGTGTTCTCAATGTGACCTAGTTGATGCAATCATGAACAGATAGCAGCTATGGCTGACTGCATTAGGCTTGCATACCCAGAAAATAGTAAAAAATGCAGGAAAGTAGGGCTCAGGCTGAGAAGTGGATCTATACAAACAGGAAGAGGATACACTAAGGTACCAGGGTGAGTGTGCTCACAATTCATTGCATATTTACACACAACTGCCAAAATTAAATCTAAAAGCCATAATGTTTTGGATATTGCTACAGTTTTTTCTCTTTTGAGATTTCCAGTACCATGATCCACTCTACAAGATGGGACGAAAAATAAGAGATGCCTTAGTGAGTGGTTCCGAGCATGCACTGCTCTTGCTGAGGATCCATGTGTGGTTCCCAGTAGCCACACTGGTAGACTCATAATCTTCAGTTACTGCAGCTCCTGGGGATCTGATACATCCCTCCAGGCACCTGCAATAAGACACACACACACACACACACACACACACACACACACAAACATAAATTCTAAGACTTGTAATAATTTGTGGATAAAATAATAGTGTGCCCTTACTGTTTTAATTTTGAAAGCAGATGCAACTGTTAAATGAGGGGAACCATGGAATCAAATGAATTAGAACATCACCATTGTTAATCACCAGGCATCACTGACTTAAAATTGTGCCTTGTATCAGCAACACTAGATTTCCTTTTGTGCTCTATGATGCAGAGTGCCTGGTGTTTGAACATTCCATTAGCATAAAGTCATGGATTCCCTTTTACTCTTTCTATGATCACTCAGCTACCGGTCAGGGCTTGAGTTAAAGTCATATCCATTAACAGCTTAGAGATGTTTAGAACTTTTTAGGACATTGGTTGGTTAGGCCAGTCAGAAAGCACAATTAAATAAAGGTCTTCAGATACTTTGAAAAGAGGATTCATTCCACAGAAAATGCTACCATAAAGGCAGCTGTACTCTATTAAAGAAAAAACAAAGTCGGGAATCAGAAAGGATGAGATATGACATTATCAATAAGATTAATTTTCATATTTAATGCCCTTTCATATTTAAGACCTTAAGTAGCAACTTTAGAAGTCTTTTGTTTATTGTTTCTTAGCTTTTTAAAACAAGACTCTGTGTGCCCTCACTAACTTCACACTCATTATACAATCAAAGACAAACATTCACATCTGATTCACCTGCCACCATCTTTTAAGTGCTGGGATTACAAGCGTAAATACCATTATACCCATTAAAACCCTTTTCAGTGAAATCTTTTAGCCCTCAAGTTCATCCAGAGTTCTTTAGCTTTTGGGTCATCTTTTAGTTATGTGACAGTGACTCCACTTTCACTGGCATGCACCTAAGCTTCCAGCTCATTTGGCACTGCCTTTAGGAGTCTCTGAGATGCTTCTGACAGTCTTATCAACTTCTCTGTGATTTATCACTGCAGCGCGCTCCATGACAATTGCTACCAGAATGAGTGCCTAAGGACCGTGTCTTCACTGAACCCTTGATTCTGAAACTTGAATAGCACTTTTGGTGCTTTAGTTAGTATATTCTCTTTTTTAAAAAAATATTTTTATTAGGTATTTTCCTCAATTACATTTCCAATGCTATCCCAAAAGTCCCCCATACCCTCCCCCCTACTCCCCTACCCACCCACTCCCACTTTTTGGCCCTGGCGTTCCCCTGTACTGGGGCATATAAAGTTTGCATGTCCAATGGGCCTCTCTTTCCACCGATGGCCGGACTAGGCCATCTTTTGATACATATGCAGCTAGAGTCAAAAGCTTCGGGGTACTGGTTAGTTCATAATGTTGTTCCACCTATAGGGTTGCAGAACCCTTTAGCTCCTTGGATACGTTCTCTAGCTCCTCCATTGGGGGCCCTGTGATCCATCCAATAGCTGACTGTGAGCACATCCACTTATGTGTTTGCTAGGTCCCGGCATAGTCTCACAAGGGACAGCTATATCAGGATCCTTTCAGCAAAATCTTGCTAGTGTATGCAATGGTGTCAGCTTTTGGAGGCTGATTATGGAATGGATCCCCAGGTGTGGCAGTCTCTAGATGGTCCATCCTTTTGTTTCAGCTCCAAACTTTGTCCTTGTAACTCCTTCCATGGGTGTTTTGTTCCCAATTATAAGAAGGGGCAAAGTGTCCACACTTTGGTCTTCGTTCTTCTTCAGTTTCTTGTGTTTTGCAAATTGTATCTTATATTTCAGGTATACTACATTTCTGGGCTAATATCCACTTATCAGTGAGTACATATCATTTGAGTTCTTTGTGTGCCCAGTACAGATAAGCCCTGCCATAGTCTATTCCCAGGACAATGCAATGTTAGATTCAAATATATAAATTCTTTTGTAGCTTTGACAGATGGGCTAAGACCATGTGTACAAGAGACTTTTTTGACCAATGATTGATGTCAGGGAGAGCATCCTATGTGAGCAGTGCCATCCCTGGGCAGGTGTGCCTGAGCTGTAAAAGGAAGCTACCTGAAAATTATCCAGTGAGAGAACCAGAGAGTAAGCCTTCAAGCAGCATTCTTTAATGATCCCTGTTTCCAATTACTCCCCTAACTCCCCTGAATGATGGATTGTATCCTGGAAGTGTAAGCCCAATATCCCCTTTCCTGCTGAAACTGATTTTGGCTATAGCATCAGAATAAAACTAAAAAAGACATCTACTAAGGGAATTAGAATTCCCTTCTAGTCTCTTTATGTCTGTGAGATGCTTCTGGTGGTCATCGTGATTCCAAGTAAAAGAAGATCCAACAGGAGAAAGAAAGGACAACACATGCCAAAGGCAGCTGAGGGTCAACTGTCCAGGCTATGATGGGCACAAGAAATACAATCTATTCATGCTTGGAGCATACTTTGCAAGGAATAGAGTATGCACAGTAAGTCAACGTATGTGAAGATGTTGGTGCAAAGCCTAATAGACTTGGATACAGACAATAAAGACACAACAGTTACACATTTCAGAGATGTTAATTCAAGGCTGAGAGCACAAGGGAGATTTTAATCAGGTTTTTTTTTTTTTTTTAGGAGCTTGAATGAAATATCTAGTCATCTGAAGCTAGCACTGCTCTGTAAATATGTTAAGACCAGCTATTAATATTGGTGAAAGTCTTGTATATCAAAGACTACAACGGTATTCAAATTCATGGTTTCCATGAACAACAAGAAGAGCTTATTCATAACTGCCTTTAGATGTGCGACTATGCATGACACTCTACCCAATTGGTTGAACAGCACTGGAACCTCATTCCCTCTCTTTACTTCATCTTTCATTCTCAATCTGTCTTGGAAGTCTTCCTTCCATCTCAACAGTGCATAAAAAAGTATGTTATATTCCTTTCTTGGATTACTTTAAAAAAATAATAAAAGTAAAACTAAACCTGAAGAAAGTAAAGGTTATGTCTGGTAAGGTTGTCTGTTGTACAAACAAACAAACAAACAGTTTCAAACCATTTGGAAACTTCAAAGGTTTTATGACTACAAGAAAATAAGACTCTCTCTTTAACAGTAATAGTCACAAAGAATATTGCTAATGTATTAGAGTATTGGCAGTTAAATCAGATATGGGCAAAACATAATCAACAAAATCAATGAAACTGTAATAGATACTGAAGTGGGAAAAATGATGATAGCAAATAGAATAAGTTTCATAAAATTAATGTCTTATTGAAATCACAGACAAAGTTTAGGAATAAATTAGATTACTGTAATGAAATTCATTTCCTCTATGTAAATTTGTCAATCTTGCCAAAATTTGATTAAAACATATTTTTATATAGACAGAGAGTTTATGAGTACATAGGTCCTGAGAGGCTACATGGATATGAATTATAGCAGACTTTGTCTAGCAATATTTTCTGGCTTTTGTACACCCATACTCATATGCATACCAGTGTTTTTCATTAAGATGGAATTAAATCAATAAGACTGATACAGTTAATAACTCATTTGTATTTCAGCAGAAGAATGCATTCCTCCTGATAATGGTATACTAGTCCTATGGTTTGAATTATGCTCCTAAAAATTCATATATTGAATCCTTCTTTCCACTACTTCTAAACGTGATTGTATTTAAAGATGAGACTTTAAGGGAGTAACTGAATAAAACTTGGATTTATAGTGTGCTGCCCTGTCCACTTGCAATTGCATAAAAGTGCTATGATATACATATAGGTGTGGAGTGAAAAGACCATGAGATTGAAAAGACAGTCATGGGACTGATGAGATGGACCAATAGTTAAAGATGCTTGCCACCAAGCCCAATGACTTGAGTTGTCCCCAGAACCCATACCGAGAAAGGTTGTCCTCTCATCTCCACTAATGTGCAATTACCTATCCCTATGCATCTGTGCAGAAACACACACATATATGAATAAGTTAACAAACAAACAACAAACAAACAAATAAATAATTTTTAAGAGGTACTCATTTTCAAGCCAAGAAAAAAGTCTCAGAGGAAGTAAAGCCTGTCAATATCTTAAGCTTGCATTTCTAGCTCCCAGAACAGGAAAAAATACATTTGTATGCTATTTTGTTATGGTAGCCTTAATAAACTAATAGATCTAGATAACAGAGAGCGTGTCTCTCACATAGAACAACTAAAACAAAAAGAGAGAGAACAAACTGGAAATACAGCCAGAAAACAAAAATAAGATCCACAAGAACACACTAGCTATATGCTATTGAACCTCAAATTTGGAGACAGTGGCCACCAAGACTCCAGAGAAGATGACTGAAAAGCTTAGAAGCCTAGCAGAGCATTTGGTGACTTTAGAATGATAGAGGAAATAAGTTAAAGTTTGTCATCTGCCAACAAGTGGAACCCAGGAAACTATCCCCTTCAAGCATGCCAACTTTTAAAAAAATCTGTCTGTCTGTCTGTCTGTCTGCTATTTATCTATCTAGTATAGGGGGATGCACATCTACACATGTGAAAGGCAGAGGACAATTTACAGGAGTTGGTTCTCTCCTTCCATCATGTGGGTGACAGGGACCAAACTCAGGCCCCCAGGCTTGGTAGCAGGTGCCATTTTCACTAATCTTAAGAATAAAAGTGCTAGGCCAGTAAGATGTCTCCATGCCCACCCTTTTAAGACTCAGACACAGTTGTCATATGCACAGCTCATGAGTAAGAACTGGGCAATGAACTTACAAGAAAGTTGTAAAACTACTGTAACTATTTAATTAATAAGTTTGTGAGTTTTGCACTGAGCCACATCTATAGCTTAGCTACATGTGGCACATAGGCTTCAACTTAGATATTAACATTCATGATGAACAAAGATCAGCTTGAAATTTAGTGATTTCTTCCAGCAGCTAAGGCCTTTCCAGCATTTCTGTGTGCTATTCATTGTTCTCATTGAAGAAAGGCAATACCATAGTAGGAATTATTAAATAAGCTTTAAATTTTGTCATATTCTCTATCTAGCACCCAATCAAAACGAATACATTTATATGTAGGTTTGGTAACATATACCTTTAGTCACAACACTCAGAAAGTAGAAGCAAATGGAGCTCTGTGAATCCAAAGCCATCTAGATCTACACAGGAAGTTCCAGAATAGCCAGGGTTATGTAATGACATTGTGTCCCAAATAAATAAATAAATAAATAAATAAATAAATAAATAAGGCGTTTACTAGAAAATGTAAATCAATGGATAGCATAAGAAAACAGAGGTTTATATAAAGATGTAATATATAAACAGAAAATATCAGGTATGATTAGTACATCTGAGAAACTAAAAATATTTAGCCAGGTATCCTGACACATACTTGTGAATTTAGCACTCAGGAGTTGTATGCATTGGTATCAAGATTTTGAGGTCAGCTTTACTCACATAGAACCAAGTCTGGGCTAGGAAGAAAGGAAGGAAGAAAAGAAGAAAAGAAGGAAGGAAGGAAGGAAGGAAGGAAGGAAGGAAGGAAGGAAGGGGCTTTAAAAATCACAAGAAAATTAAAAGAACTAAACTGAAATTCTAGAACATACATGCATGTAAATTAAGCTCACTGACTTAGTTTAGCAGAAGTTTAGACCCACATGAACAAAGAATTGGTGAGCTGGAAGGTAAGCAAAAAAAAAAAAATATTCAAAATAAATCATCAGGAAATAAAGTGTGTAAATTGGATCTAGTTGGGAAAGAAAACGGAAGCAGGATTTCCCAAAATTGTCAAAGAACCTCAAGGTATGATATCAAAATGATATAAAATCTAACCAACTTAAATTAAAAGAAACATATAAATATATATGTATATATGAATATTACCCTATATATGTCCATATATATATATATATGGATACTACCCTAGACTGATCTTCTTGAATGACACAGGAATGAAACACTTCTGCTTTGGTTTTATACTCACCCAGGAAGACCCATTCGTCAGGAATCTCCGGGAAGAAAAAGAAAGAAGCTGTATATAAGTTGGATGACAGAACAAGGAGGCAAAGAAGCACCATGGTCTGCCATCAAACATGAGAGAACTGGAAGAGTAGTGACGTCCAAGCCCAAAGCCTTGATGCTGAGGAGAGGCTGATGTCCAAGAGCAGTAGAGGATGGGTGCCCCAGCCTAGACTTTACCTTCCTTCTAACACTGTTTTTCTGGGACAATGTGACACTGGTGAGAGTAGACCTTCCTTTTAGAGTCTTCATTTCTCTTTTAGTGGCATCGTAATGAACATACCTACAAATATTTTAGTAGTATTCCTTAACTTACCCAAATTGATCCATGAAATTAATCAACAAATGGCTGAGCAAACAGTTCACCCAGTAGTTTGCTTGCTTTGAAGAAGAACTTTTGTTCCCCTGAACCCACGTTTTAAAAAGCGAGTCATGCTGGTATGTGTTTGTAATCCTAATTTTGGGAAAACAGATCGGCAGATTGCTGAGGTTTGCTGTCCAGTCAGCCTAGTCAACTTGGTAGTTGGTAAATTCCACCCCAATGAATGATACTGACTTGAAAACGTAAGACTGATGTGCCTGAAGAGCAACATTGGAAGGTTTCCCCCTAGCCTCAAGGTACACCTAAACACACACACACACACACACACACACACACACACACAGAGAGAGAGATATGAATTCTCTCTATCTTCCTGTAAACACACTACAAAATCAACAGGCTCTCTTAACAATTGTGGAAATGCTAAGGTAAAAACTAAAGACATATAGCAAGTTTTGGATCAGGATGCTACATTGCACATGCACCTGTATGCAGCTATGTTCCACAGCCTAATTGATGGTACATGTAGGCCAAAGTTACATGACATGAAGCCCAAGAAAACTTCACTAACTCAATAAACACATTGTCTACAAGGAAAAGCAAAAAGCAAACAAACAAACAAAAAATCTCCCAATAACATTTTGGACTTCTGTGTATACTCTCCTCTTTATGAAGTAATAGCCTCCATATGTCTTGCAGAATGAATTTATGAGAGTAATACCCACCTGATTCCACTGTAATGTTAATACTGTGTTGGAGCTTGTGTCTCAGTAGTATCAGGGACATGAAGAGAGAAAAATCTGACTTACTCTTTCTATTATGTACAAGTTTATCCCCATGAGACCCAAATTCACCATCCAAGTTATGCCAATCAACATCAAAGAATGTCCTCAGGGCTGTGTGAAACATTTTGGAGAACAGATGAAGGCTTCATTCTTGCCCACTGGGAGCGTATGATCTGTGGTTTAAATTATTCCCATTTGTTTGGCTACTGACTGTTTCTGTGACGTTTGCCAATTCATCTATGTGTGAAGTGATTTTTTTTTAAAAAAAGTGGAATGTCAGACAGTTCCTAAATAGCTAGGAGAAGAAAAGCTGAGCAGGGAGCTTTGGATCTGATGCCCTCAGCTGAGCCTGCTGTGGATGGTGACATGCTCTAACCAATACTTACATCCATTCAAATTCTGCAGGTGCCGGGAGCTGCCTGTGTCTTTATCTTTCCTATAATGAAGCCAGGGAAAGTAATTCTAAATTAGTAATAAAATCAGCTTTGCAAGCAGACAACTGCTAGTAAAGATATCTTGTCCCTGAGTCCTCTACTTTTAGACTGTCATTGTTTGCACACGACCTGCTTTGAACCTCTAGTTGATATGTATATCATAATTAGAAAAATATAGAACAGGAAATGAGTTATATTGGAAATAAATTTTGATCAAAAGAAAGATTGTTATATCAAGTGTGCTCATACCAAAATCCAGATCCATGCTGCCCTTGTCCCATCTTTGTTGAAAGTGGTACCAGCCAATAAAAATGTCTTGAGTAGTGACATTTTTTTTTCCTCCTTGCAGCCTGGAATGATTAATAACAATTGTCAAGTTGTCAGAATTTAGACTCACCTAGGGTAAGATGTTCTGCGCATGTCTATGAAACACTTTTCAGATTGGGCTGAATAAAGAAGGAAAACCCAGCTTCAACATGAGCAGTATCATTCTCTGGGCTTTGATCATGGATGCAATCAAAGGAGAAGCAGCTGAGTACCAGCATCCTCCACTCTCTGCTCCCTGGCTTTGACCGAATGCAACAAGCTGCCTCCTAAACCTAGCCCCATGCATACTCCACCAGGATAGACTATATACCTCAGACTGTGAGCCGAGAAAAAAAGAACTGTTCCTCCGTATATGCTCCCTTATCAGGTTATCTTGTCACGGCAACAATAAAAGCAACTATCACATGCCTGTACATTGCATGTCGGCACTAGTCTAACAGGACTGAATGCCCTAACGTAGAGCTCACAGGAAGCACTTTCCACATTATGATCTATTTCAAACATTGCAAAAAACAGTAGAAAATAGTACAATGAACACATAAAATTGGCTCATTAAAATAATATCTTTGCATCATTACTTCAGTTACATTATTTTGTAGAAATAAATCGATACAGTTACAACTTAAATCTTACATACTTGCCTCCCAGTTCCACTTTATCCTTCTGAAAGATAATCATTATCCTAGTTTGGGTGTTTAATTGGCCCCAACAAATGCTTTCATTTTTAACTATCTGAGGGCATGTAACCATGAACAGTAAATTAAACTTTATAGATACGGCATGAAACTATAAATGTCATTCTCAGCTCTTATTTTTTCACTCACCATTTTCCATGATTTATACATATTGATGCATTAAGTTCTAAGTCACTCTTTTACTTGTGATCTTTCTACCGTAAAAATAAGCCGAAACATGGATTCATTCTGCCACGGAGTTCCTAACATGTAAAGCAGAAATGCCCTTAAACTTGTCTCCTTGTGTACACAAATGAGGATTTTTCTTCAAAGCATACAAAGATATGTAACTTCAGGATCATAAATTGAGTATCTTTTCTGCGGGAAGCGGGTGTAGCCGCAGGCCCCGTGAAACCCACTTGGTCACTGCCTTGCCCAAGCATGTGCAGTGGGGCTGATCCTCGTGATCCAGACCTGTCAGCCTATCTGTGAACGACCTAAGCTGGTGCCTGGAGCATGTGTGAATTCTGATTGGATGAGGTGGGGTGGAGCTAGAAGGAGATGAGTCGGCTGAGAGAGAAGAGTTTAGCCCTTGCTGCAAGAAGGATGGAGTGGTAGAAGCTGCTGCTGTAAGTGGTAGAAGCTAGTTGTTGTAAAAGAAGCCAGAAGTAGTATGGAGAGAGTTGTAAGAGGGAAAGCTGCAAGAAGGAGTAGAAGTATAAGCTAGTAGTTGTAAGAGAAGCTGTTGTAGTAGTTGCTATAAGTAAAGCTGCAAGAAAGAAGGACGGTAGAAGAAGAGGCTGCTGGGGAAGAGAGCTGTAAAAGAAAAAGCCCGAAGTAAAGTTGCTGCATGAACCCAACTTGGTGTCTCTGTCGTTCCGTGTCGCCGCCAACACGGAGGACCGACGACATTTTCTTCTTTAATATTCTCAGTTCTCTCAAAGAGAGATCATGTCCCACCAAAGAAAGGATACATATTTGTTAGTCTGGCTAGATGTTTCCAAAACAGACAAACAGGCACATACAATTCCTAGCCAGGTCAAAAATTGTAGCCTAGCAGAAGTCACACCTTCATCATTAATCATTGCAGCAGTGTGAGGTGGCCTCTGGCTGCAAAAGAAGACCCTGGAATGGAGCTGGAATGAGCTGAGGATTCTGTAAGACAAAATGACTAATCCCAGTTTACATGATACAGGAGACAAGTGATTAAATAGCTGATGTGTATCAAAAGCCAATCTGAGAGCCAGCCTCCTTGGTTACCTAATTGGACTGCATTCTATAAAGTTTAATTAGATTGTCACTGGCCAGCCCCTAGAGTTTTATTAATTTAATGACATCAAAATTAAACAGGCCTAGTTTTCCCATAAAAATGTGTCTAGTTGTCTTTGAACAAGAGTATCCATACTCTCAATTACATCCCGAGGGAGCAGCATTGTTGTCTTTGTCTTTGACCCCCAAAGCGGGGAAAATCATACTAGAAGTAGAAGCTACTGCAGAAAGATGGGCAGGTATTCAGAGGGAATGAGAGAGAGGCGGAGGTGTTGCTGCCCTGGGATTTGACAATGGAGCATGCTTGCCTCCTGCCACATGAATTACATGCTCATGTTTACAATTCTCTGCAACATAGAGCAGATATGTAACTTGTCTAGGCATGTTTTCTCATTTGTAAAACGAGAAAATAATGATAGTTATTTCAGGGATATGTTGTGAGAAGTAAATAAGGAAAAGGATTAAACCCTTCAGAACTCAATGGTGCCATGGCAAAATCAGGACATGTGGAATTAGAAAAGTACAGGGAACAGAGAAGAGCAATATTTTCTCTACACTCTGACTTAGTCTGCTAGGGGAAAAAAAAAAAAAGATAGTCTCTGTGGCTTGAGGGGAAAATGTTTCCCATAAGCTTATGTGTTTGAAGAGTTGGTCTTCAGTAGTTATGCCTGTTTGGTAAGACTGTAGAACCTTAAGGAGGTGTAACAGCATTAGTAAAAATGAGTCACTGTGGGTGGGTCCTAAAGCATGATAGCCACACGTCACTTCCTGGTCACTCACTCCGGAGTGTGGATGTCACGTGACCAGCCTGCTTCCTGCTCATGGCACCATCCCTTCTCTATAGCTGCCATGTCTTCCTGACCATGATGGACAGATCCTTCTTCACAGGTAAGTTAAAGTACACCCTTAAGTTGCCTTTGTCAGCATATTTTATCACAGCAACAAGTAAGAAAAAGACAGTGGGGAACCTCCTCTTCCCTTATTCATCTCTCTAATGTGAGGTACAACACTGAGTACTTGGCCAGTGTCTTATAGGTCTTAGCATTTTATCAGTTCTTTTGGTCATCACCCATTCTTTTCCCTAATGCTGGTCATTCTTTCCTTTTTTAATTAGTTGTTTTTTTATTTACTTCATATCTTGATTAAAACTTTTCTTCCTTACTCTCTACCAAATCTCTCCCTCTCACCTCCCTTCCCCACCCACCTCTCCTCTCTTTCTCCTCAGAAAATAGAAGGCCTTCAATGGATTTCAGCCCACCTTGGCATAGTAAGTTGCAGTAAGACAAAGATTATCTTCTATTGAGACTAGACAAGGCAGCCCAACTGGGAGAAGGACCCAAAGGCAGGCAACAGAGTAAGAGACAGCCCCTGCTCCTGCTGTTAGGAATCCCACATGAAGACCATGCTACTCAACTGTTACATATACAGAAGATGGAAGTCTTTTCCATGCATCCTCTCTGGTTGGCCAGTGAGCACCTATGGGCCCAGGTTAGTTGATTCTATAGGTTTTCTTGTGGTGTCCTTGACCTTTCTGACTCCTTCAATTCTTCTCTCCCTTTTCCACAGAATTCCAAGTGTTTGGCTGTGGGTCTCTGCATCAGTTTCAATCACTTGCTGGGTGAAGCCTCTCAGATGAGTTATGCTAGGCTCCTGTCTGAAATTATAGTAGAATATCATTAATAGTATCAAGGGTAGACTCTGGGCCAGTCATCAGTTGTCCATTTCCTTAATTTCTGCACCATCTTTACCCTACACATCTTGTAGACAGAACAAATTGTGGATTTAAGGTTTTGTGGCTGTATTGGCATCCAAATTCTCAACTGGTTGTAAGAGATGTCCATTCAGGTTCCATATGGCCACTCCTGGAGTCTTAGCTGTGGTCATCCTTATAGATTCCTGGGAGTTTCCACTGTCCTGGGTTTATAGCTCATCCCCGAGATGTCGCCCATACCAGTTGTTTCTCCCAGTAATTTCTCCCCCAATCTTCCCCAACATGATCCCTCCTGTTCTCACCACCACCCCTTCCCCCACCCAGTCTCCTTCCTCCAACCACCCTCTATTATCCCTTCTCAGTGACATTCAAATGTCCCCCTTTGGGCTTTCCTTGATACTTAGCTTCTTTGGTTCTGTGGTTTTTACCAGGTTATCCTATACTTTTTGACTAATATCCACTTATAAGTGAGTACATACCATGTTTCTCCCTTCTGGGTGTGGGTTATCTCACTGTATGATCTTTTCTAGTTCTACCCATTTGCCTGCAAGTTTCATGATGTCATTGTTCTTAATAGCTGACTAATACCCCAGTGTGTAAATACACCACATTTTCTTTATCCATTATTTAGTTCAGGAGCGTCTAAGCTGTTTCCAGTTTATGGCTGTTACAAGCAAAGCAACTATGCACAAAACTGAGCAAATGTCCTTGTGGTATGGTGGAGCTTCTTTTGGGTATATGCCTAGAAGTGATACAGCTGAGTCTTGAGGTAGAAATGTTCCCAATTTTCTGAGGAACCACAAATTGATTTTCAAAGTGATTTTGACTTCTTTATGAAAAATCAAGTGTACATAGTTGTGTAAGCTTACTTCTGGGTCTTCAATTCAGTTCCACTCCATTGATCACCCTGCCTGTTTTTATGCTAATACCATATGGGTTTATTACTATTGCTATTTCTTGTATTATATAGTATTGTTTTAACTATCTTGAGTTTTTTATTTTCCAAATGAAATTTATTATTGTTTTTTCAAGTTCTGTAAGAATTGTGCTAGAACTTTTATGCCAATTGCATTAAATTTGTAGATTGCTTTTGGTAAGAAGACTACTTTTCTATTTTAATCCAACCAATTCATGAACATAGGAGATAGGTCCATCTTCTTATATCTTCTTCAATTTTATCAAAGACGTAAAGATCTTGTCATACATGTTTTTCACTTACTTGGTTAGAGTTACACCAAAATATTTTTATTATTTTTGGCTATTGTGAAGAATGTTTCCCTAATTTCTTTGTCAGCCTGCTTGTCATTTGTATATAGGAGGGCTGCTGATTTTGTTTTTGGTTAATGTTGTATCTAGTCACTTTGCTGAAGGTGGTTATCAGATGTCGAGCTCCCTGATAGAGTTTTTGGGGTCACTTATGCATATTATCACATTATCTGTGAATAGTAATACTTTGACTTCTTCCTTTCCAATTTGTATCCCTTTAATTTCCTTTAGTTGTCTTATTGCTCTGGCTAGAATTTTAAGTACTATATTGAAGAGATTGGGGGGGGGGAGGACAGAAAAAAAGCTCCGAGGCCCAGCAAAATGAAGAGATCTCACTAATTTCTTTATGGAGGCACTTAGTGCTATCAACTTTCCTCTTAGCACTGCTGTCATTTTGATCCTTCAGTTTGCGTATGTTGTGCATTCATTGTCACTGAATTCTAGAATGTCTTTCTTTCTTTCTTTCTTTCTTTCTTGACCCAGTAGTCATTGAGTAGAGAGTTGTTCAATTTCAATGAGTTTGTAGGCTTTCTGTTGTTTCTGTTGTTTTTGTTGTTGTTGAAGTCCAGCTTTAATCCATGGTGGTACAATAAAATAGAAGGGTTTATTTCAATTTTCTTGTATCTATTGAGACTTGTGTTATGACCAAGAATATGGTCAATTTCAAAAACAGGTTCTGTGAGTGGTGGAGGAAAAACTACATTATCCTGAGTTTGGGTGAAGTGTTCCGTAGATATCACATAGGCATGTTGCTTGTATGCAGCAGAATATTCTGACATCCATTCTGTAAGTCCATGTTATTAGTGTATAATTAAAGTTATTACTAGTAGCAGTAGTATACTGTGTGTATTTTCTCTTGTTTTGTTTCACTGCTGTGGAATTATTTATGTCCTTGTTTTCTGGTGTGTAGCTGACCTCCTAGGTTTGGAGTTTTCTTTTTCTTTTTTTTTTCCATTTTTAAAATTTTATTTATTAGGTATTTTCTTCAATTACATTTCCAATGCTTTCCCAAAAGTCCCCCGTACCCCTCCTCACTCCCCTACCCACCCACTCCCACTTTTTGGCCCTGGCGTTCCCCTGTACTGGGGCATATAAAGTTTGCAAGTCCAATGGGCCTCTCTTTCCAGTGATGGCTGAGTAGGCCATCTTTTGATACATATGCAGCTAGAGTCAAGAGCTCCAGGGTACTGGTTAGTTCATAATGTTGTTCCACCTATAGGGTTGCAGATCCCTTTAGCTCCTTGGTTACTTTCTCTAGCTCCTCCATTGGGGACCCTGTGATCCATCCAATAGCTGACTGTGAGCCTCCACTTATGTGTTTGCTAGGCCCTGGCATAGCCTCACAAGAGCTGAATTTGTGGATAACTATTGTTTAATTTTGGTTTAGTCATAGAATATCTTGTATTTTCCATCTACAGTGATTAAAGGTTTTGCTGTTTATAGTAGTCTAGGCTGGCACCTGTGGTCTCTTAGAGGCTGCAGGACTGCCCAGGTCCTTCTGGCTTTTAGAGTCTCTGTTGAGAAGTTGGAAGTAGTTCTAATAACTCTACCTTTATATGTTACGTGGTTTTTTCCCTTCACAGCTCTTACTAATCTTTCTTTGTGTGTACATTTAGTGTCTTCATTATTATGTAATGGGGAATTTTCTTTTCTAGCCCAATCTATTTAGTTGTCCATAAGCTTCTTTTATATTTTATGTTTATAGGAATCTCTTAAGGTTAAAGAAACTTTCTTCTATGATTTTGTTGAAAATATTTTCTGACCCTTTGAACTGAGAATCTTCTCTTCTTTTTGTGTTATTCTTAAGTTTGGTCTTTCATGGTGTCCCAGAATTTCTTGAAGTTTATGTCAGGATCTTTTTAGATTTAACGTTTTCTCTGACTGGTGTATCGATTTCTTCCATTGTGCCTTCTATGCCTGAGATTATCCCTTTCCACCTTTGTATTCTCTAGGTGATACTTGCATCTATGGTTCCTGTTCTTTTATGTAGGTTTTCCATCTTTAGGATTCTCTGCGTTTTTCTTCATTGCTTCTATTTCCATGGTCAGGTCTTGAACAGTTTGATTCATTTCCTTCACCTGTTTGATTGGATTTTCCTGCATTTCATTAAGAGATTCATTCATTTCCTTTTTAAAACCTCCATCATCCGCATAAGATAGACTTTGAAAGCATTTTCATGCGCTTCAACTGTGTTGGTATATCGAGGGCTTGCTGTAATAGAGTAGATGGGCTGTGACGATGCCACATTGCCCTGGTTGTTCTTGATTGTGATCTTATCCTGGCTGCTGGCTATCCGGGTTACGTGGTTATTACAGATTTAGGTGCTGACTTCGGGGTTTTTCTTTAGTGGATCGGTAGTTTGGGTATTTTTTTTTCCTTTGGTTTCTGTTTCCTCTCAGTCCTCTGACTGGAGTGGTCTGGGATTCTTGTAACCAGATAGTCTTCAGGTTTAGTAGAGTATTTCCACTAGGTTTTTTGTTGCCTGTGTAGCCTCTGGAGTTTTGAGTGCTAACATTGCCTTTGGGGTTCTTAGCATCAGCATGGCCTTGTATCACTAGCGCCTGAGTAGCCTTTGGAAAAGCAGGAAGTGTTGTGGGACAGAAAAAGGTAGCATACGGTATAGGGTGCAGTTCCCCATTTTGGGTGTGCTTTCAGGGCAGTTGGTAGGCATAAGCTTGGGTTGGGGGTCTTACCTGATGATGTCCCTGGTGCCTGCAGGTCGCTAGGAAAGCAGACAGAGTTGTGGGGCCTGGTCAACATTTCTTTAATGTCTGGCTAGATTAAAAATATAATAATCCCAACACTTGGGAGGCAGAGGCAGGTAGATCTCAGTGAGTTCAAGGCCAACTTTAAGAACTATATAATAGAGTAATAGTTTTCGATCTGTGGGTAATGACCTCTTTGGGGTCACACATCAGATATCTTGCATATCAGAGATTTACATTACAATTCATAACAGTAGCAAAATTACAGTTATGAAGTAAAAATGAAATAATTTATTCTTGGAAGTCCCCACAACATGGGAACTATATTAAAGGGTTGTGGCATTAAGAAGGTTGAGAGCTACTGTAATAGAGAGACCCCATTTTTAAAATATTTTTATTAGGTATTTTCCTCATTTACATTTCCAATGCTATCCCAAAAGCCCACCATATCCCCCCCCCACTCCCCTACCCACCCACTCCCACTTCTTGGCCCTGGCGTTTCCCTGTACTGGGGCATATAAAGTTTGCAAGTCCAATGGGCCTCTCTTTCCAGTGATGGCAGACTAGGCCATCTTTTGATACATATGCAGCTAGAGTCAAGAGCTTCAGGGTACTGGTTAGTACATAATGTTGTTCCACCTATAGGGTTGCAGATCCCTTTATCTCCTTGGGTACTTGAGAGACCCCATTTTTAAAAATAGTAATAATGCATGCAGAGACCTAGATGCTAGTTTCATATATTTTAAACTTCATACATGATTTTGTCTCATCTCGTGCACTATCACTTTATGATCCATTTCAAATCTTATACAAGGGAGTTTAACATATATGATCTATGTTTTCTTCTTTGCTTTAAAAGAAGAAAATTCTTCCCATTTCTTTCTTACACACCCTAAAGAAAATTAAATATTGGAAAATGTTTCTGGTGATTGGTAGACTCTCGTTATCATTTTATTATGGTGATAATAATTCAATGATTTTCTAATTATACACAGCTACCTGTTGAGCACTGTACCCTCCTGTGGACGCCTGTCTTTCCCAATGTATATTCTACCCCATTTCTACCCCATTTCCAGTTAAGGATAATGTTTAACACCTTTCCCCTAATTAGAGGTTTATAGATGATGAGATCTAAATACTGAATGTAAACACTTAAGCTTTAAAAAACAATGGCTATTACCTAATATAATGACAGAAGCTTTAAAAGCCACTTCTACAACACCCTTCACAATAGTCACAAATAATATAAAATACCTTGGCATGACTCTAACTAAGGAAGTGAAAGACCTGTATGATAAGAACATCAAGTCTCTGAAGAAAGAAATTGAGGAAGATCTCAGAAGATGGAAAGATCTCCCATGCTCATGGATCGGCAGGATTAATATAGTAAAAATGGCTATCCTGCTGAAAGCAATCTACAGATTCATTGCAATCCCCATCAAAATTCCAACTCAATTCTTCACTGAGATAGAAAGGGAAATTTGCAAATTCATCTGGAATAATAAAAAAACCTAGGATAGCAAAAACTATTCTCAACAATAAAAGAACCTCTGGGGGAATCACCATGCCTGACCTCAAGCTGTACTACAGAGCAGTTGTGATAAAAGCTGCATGGTACTGGTACAGTGACAGACAGGTAGATCAATGGAATAGAATTGAAGACCCAGAAATGAATCCACACACCTATGGTCACTTGATCTTTGACAAGGGAGCTAAAACCATCCAGTGGGGAAAAGACAGCATTTTTCAAAAGCCACTTCTAAGTTTATAATTTGAGTTAAAGAAAACATGATGTTGGGGCTGTAGAGGTGGGTCAATGGTTAAGAGTGCTCTTCCAGAGAGCCTGGATTCAATTCCTAGTACCACGTGGCAACTCATAACTGCCTGTAATTCCAGTTCCAGGAGACCTGTTCCCCTTCTTCTGGCCTCCATGGGTACCATCCTTGTGGTGCCACAGACATATATTCAGTCAAAGTACCAATATGCATAAAGGATAGACCTTGTCAATATCAATTATAGGACAAGTTCATAGTAACCCTGTCTGATGCTTGTTTCCCTCTGGGTGACCGTTGTCTCAGGCTGCAGTTGGCCTTGTCTAGTTGTGAAAGACTTTATCTTCTCGTTTTTCTTCCCTTCTCTTTCCCTCCTCCCCTTTCTGTCATGTCTTGCCAACCCCTTGCTTAGCTCAAGCTCCCATGATGCTGTGTATTGTCTACTCTCTAATAGCCCAGTGAGTGTCAGGGAGTTTGTCTTTTCGCTTTAAGTGTGGAACAAAATATCTAATGCAAGCTACTGGAGTGATGACTGCCAATACACACAGGGCAGGAAATATGAGATTCTTCTACATCTTGGTTAAAAATGCAATATTTTTTCCTGCCATCTTTTCTTTTTTATTTCTTGTTATTGTTCTGTTTTGTTTTTGAGATCCTGCCTAGCTATGCATCCCTGGCTGGCCTCAAACCTGTGAGGTTTGCAATCCACCTGGATCAGCCTTGGAAAGCATAGGTGCTGTAACTCCAAATGTGTGGGCCCACATTGTCTCCAGATTCCACTTTTTAAATGAACCTAAGTTCCCTGAGACCAAATCTAATTGAGAAACTTTCATCAATATCTACCGACTCCTCCCTCTTCACCTTTTGCCACATAGCCAAGTTGTGGGGATTTTTTTTGTTTGTTTGTTTTGCTTTGTTTTCCTTTATGGTCTTTCTTTCTTTCTTTTTTACTTCAACCTCTCTTGCTACCTTCCAAAATACAAAGTGGAAAAAAAATCTAAGAAACAAACAAAGTAGAAAGTTTAAAAATAGAAGATTATCAACCGTGCAACTGCTCTATCCTATCTCCATCCGAGTGCTAAAGACTTCTTCACTCTTCACTGTATCTGCTAGAACTGGTTTCACCATTGAACCCTAGGCTCACAGTGTTGATCTCTCTTTATTGCTTTCAATTGCATGGCTTTCCCTGAAACCACAGTCCTCTTCTGCTAGCTGAAGATGTAGCCCTGGTTTTATATTCCAATTACCACGCACCTCAGGCATGGTAATGTGCATAGGAGACAAATCAATAAGATAAAGATATCTGGTGTACCCAGTTAAGTGTTTTTCCTCACAATGCCAAGTGCAGCCCCATGTGCTGCTTAATGATGGGGGAATATGTTCTGAGAAATGAGGCATTGGGTGATTTCATCACTGTGTGAACCTCAGAGTGTACTTATGTAAACCTGCAACAAAACTAGCCTGAAACACACTGAGGTTATATGTAAAGCCTACTGCTCCCCAGATATAAATCTATACCATATGTTACATATTTTGTACTGAGTACTGTAAGAAATTTATACCAGTAGCAATTATTTATGCATATAAACATTAAAAGGCACAGTAAAAAAAATGGGATGATATTTTAATGCTGTTTCTTTATAGATACTAATAGCAATAGGGCCTGTGAAACTAGAATTCCTCTGACTAAGTTGACATGGAGGGGGTAACAGGGGAATGTGAGGGCCATGGGTACTTCTGTGGACTTTATAAAGCTGTACATTTAAGCTATCCTAAACTCATAAATTTACATTTTCCCAATATTACATTAACCATAACTTGGTATATCCTTTTTATTTTACTTTCCTTAAATTTTTTAACTTTCAAGTTGTTTCATAGTACATGTTGCTTCGATAAAAAAAAGCATGGAACATCTGTCCAGACACATTTTCCTTACTTATTTAAATATGCCATAAGGTTTCTTCCTTTATTAGTGTTTTTTTTTTTTAACTTTTAAGTTTTCTACAATGAACTAAGGCGATGGACACTTTTCTAGACCATTGAAGTGCCCGGGTTATGATATCACTGTCTTCTATAGCCACATCTTGTCCAACTACAAGGTTATTATAGAAAATTATTCTTCTGGGATCTCTTCTAAAGGACATGTCTGGAGATCTTTTTGGAAAAGCATCATTCTTTTCAGAAGTATGTCCCTGCTGGTGTGCTTGAATTGGGACTTTGTGTCTTTAATTCACTGTAGATTTTCTTTTTGCATGGACAAACTATGTCAGATCCATGTCTTTACTCGATTTATGGATTTTGATTGACTTTACCTAGAGAGACATAACCAAACAGCTTTTCACCCTAGAAAGGACACAGATGACAAACAAACAAACAAACAAACAAACAAAAATGATTTCGCCTAAATCTGACTTAGTGAACTAGCAGTTTTATCAGAGCTACTTATGGGTATGTGGGCAAGGGGTCACTTACAAGAATGAAGATGATTCAAAGGAAACTGTACGAACACAAAATTCACTCATGAAAGCTACATTCAACTTTCAGGCAGCTCTCCCTATAGGAGAGTCTTTCCTCTTACTTAGCAGTTACTGCTGGGTTTTTTATTTATTTTTTGGATATTTTCTTTATTTATATTTCAAATGTTTTCCCCTTTTCCAGTTTCCCCCTCCCAGAAAACCATTATCTCATCCTCCCTCCCCTTGCTTCTATGAGGGTGCTCCACCCACCAACCCACTCCCACCTCCCCGCCTTTGATTCCCCTACACTGGGGTATCTATTGAGCCTTCATAGGACCAAGGACCTCTCCTCCCATTGATGCCCAACAAGGCCATCCTCTGCTACATATGCAGCTGCAGCCATATGTACTCCTTGGTTGATGGCTTAGTCCCTGGGAGTTCTGTGGGGTCTAGTTGGTTGATATTGTTGTCCTTTCTAAGGGGTTGCAAACCTCTTCAACTCCTTGAGTCCTTTTTCTAACTCTTCTATTGGGGACCCCACACTCTGGCTGTGAGCATCTGCCTCTGTATTTATAAGACTCTGGCAGGGCCTCTCAGGAGACAGTCATATCAGGCTCCTTTAAGCATGTCTTTCTTGTCATCCACAATAGTGTCTGGGTTTGGTATCTGTATATGGGATGAATTCCCAGGTGAAACAGTCTCTGGATGGCCTTTCCTTCAGTCTCTGCTCTACACTTTTATCTCTATATTTGCTCCTGTGTGTATTTTGTTCCCCTTCTAAGAAGGATCAAAGCACCCACACTTTAGTCTTCCTTATTGTTGAGCTTCATGTGGCCTGTGAATTGTATCTTGGGTATTTAGAGCTTTGGGGCTAATATCCACTTATCAGTGCATACCATGTAGATTCTGTTGTGATTGGGTTACTTCACTCAGGATGATATTTTCTAGTTCCATCCATTTGCCTAAGAATTTCATGGATTCATCATTTTAATAGCTGAGTAGTAAGTACTCCATTGTGTAAATGTACTACACTTTCTGTATCCATTCCTCTATTATACTAGCTTCTGGCTATTATAATTAAGGCTTCTATGAACATGTGTCCTTATTACATGGTGGAGCATTTTTCTGGGTATATGCCCAGGAGTGGTATTGCTGGATCATCCCCTTAGTACTATGTCCAATTTTCTGAAGAATTTCCAAACTGATTTCCAGAGTGGTTGTACCAGCTTGCAATCCCACCAGCAATGAATGAGTGCTCCTCTTTCTCTACATCCTTGCCAGCATCTGCTGTCACCTGAGTTTTTGATTTTAGTCATTCTGACTGGTGTGAGGTGGAATCTCAAAGTTGTTTTCCTGATGAGTAAGGATGTTAAACATTTCTTTAGGTGCTTCCCAGACATTTGATATTCCTCAATTGAAAATTCTTTGTTTAGCTCTGTACCCCATTTTTAATAGGGTTATTCTCTCAATTGGATGAAAAAGCAACCAACAGATTGGGAAAAGATCTTTACCAATCCTACATCCGATTAAGGACTAATATCCAATATATACAAAGAATTCAAGCAGTTATTGCTGTTTATACAAGGCTGGCAAGCTAATGAGTGGGAATGCATTTCGTAAATTTCAGAAACTTCCTGAGAAATTCTTATTTCCTCATCCCTGTAAGTTTAGTGTGCTTCCTGTGTCTGTAAAATTCTCCCTCCAGGAGATAATGGGAGCTTGGTTAGGGCCCCAAAATATTTATGATGAATGTTTCACTGCTTTGTTTTGGAAGTTGTGTTTCTTCTTTGTTACTTCTTTTCCTACTGTACATTTGCTTTAGTTGTTTTTTTTTTCCTTGAAAATCACTTCTAGTTCCCAGAGACACCCTGAGCCATTTTAATAACTTACTATATCAAGTACAACCTCCTTGATATCTACAACGTCATATCTTTGACAAATTGCTTGAAGTCTCTACTGTTCTCCAGATGTGGTTCATATAATTCTTGGAACTATTACTCCAAGCCCAAGTAATTTTCTTGATGCTGCAATGTATTTTGCTGATATAATGACTTGGGAAGACCTATAGGAAGAACAGTTGGGTCTTCTCTAAGTTCTTATTGCTTTTATTGTGAACTAGGTGTGAGTCTTCATTGATATGTTAAAGGTCCTGTGGCTCTTGTTGTGCCAGGTCACAGAGTACCAATTTGTTTCCTATAAAGCTGCCCCCAGGCAAAGCTGCCATCTTGCTTTGTAAAACATTGATGGAACTGATTTGCACTCATACCAGATGAAAGTCTTTTCATGAAGTTGTCTCCATAATAGGAATATTATGATATGAGATATGAGAGTTGTTACCCACATAACCTGGAAGTCTGTTTGGTAGTAGATAGTTTATATAAGATACAGTTAGTGCTAAAACGATAATGAAAGTTTAATGTAGAAAGTACATTAGCCAGTTGCATAGTCACTTAAAGAAATTACTAAGTATTATGCATTATACATAATTGTATGTGAGATACTTTTTTACATGTGTAAATGTTATGTGTGTATGCATGTTCATGTGTGTATAGGTGCTCATAATAGGGACCAAAACTATTAAAATATACATGATATGATCCTCTCCTAGTCTTTCCCTTTTGGATCAATACCCTCAGGTAACAGACACTGAAGCTGCTACATTCCCTACACCCATTGGATGAACCAAAGAAGTGGTATTTGGAAGAAGAAAACCTATTTTCTCATTGAGTTAAAGATAATCAGCAATAGAGTGTGATCTGGAACATCACTAACAATAAGCAAAGATTTGAAAGGATGTTACTTTTCAGTACAATTAATACAATTTTGATCCATACCAAAGGTTTACGCTGGCAACTAATTCTCCTTCACAATCAACTTATCTTGAGCTTCCACACATCCTTCAGCTACTTTCTCATTGGCGCTCTCAGACATTCCCCTTACTCTCTCATCCTTTAGCTACTTTGTCATTGGCAATCTCGGACTTTCCCCTTACTCTCTGTTTCATGTGCATAAACAAAGACCTTCTGCTTTGGCCATGGTGACCATCATGAGAAATTTTTTTCCTATCTGACACAGGCCCTTCATGAAGTTGTGTTAGTCTTGATGCCTTCAATAAAACAAATTTCTCACCGGTTGGGACATCTTCTGGATATATGCCCAGGAGAGGTATTGCTGGATCCTCCAGTAGTACTATGTCCAATTTTCTAAGGAACCACCAGACTGATTTCAAGAGTGGTTGTACAAGCTTGCAATCCCACCAACAATGGATGAGTGTTCCTCTTTTTCCACATCTTCGACAGCATCTGCTGTCACCTGAATTTTTGATCTTAGCCATTCTGACTGGTGTGAGGTGGAATCTCAGGGTTGTTTTGATTTGCATTTCCCTGATGATTAAGGATGTTGAACATTTTTTCAGGTGCTTCTCTGCCATTCGGTATTCCTCAGGTGAGAATTCTTTGTTCAGCTCTGAGCCCCATTTTTTAATGGGGTTATTTGATTTTCTGGAGTCCACCTTCTTGAGGTTTTTATATATATTGGATATTAGTCCCCTATCTGATTTAGGATAGGTAAAGATCCTTTCCCAATCTGTTGGTGGTCTTTTTGTCTTATTGATGGTGTCTTTTGCCTTGCAGAAGCTTTGGAGTTTCATGAGGTCCCATTTGTCAATTCTCGATCTTACAGCGCAAGCCATTGCTGTTCTATTCAGGAATTTTTCCCCTGTGCCCATATCTTCAAGGATTTTCCCCACTTTCTCCTCTATAAGTTTCAGTGTCTCTGGTTTTATGTGAAGTTCCTTGATCCACTTAGATTTGACCTTAGTACAAGGAGAGAGGAACATGCTCCACTATGTTCATAGCAGCCTTATTTATAATAGCCAGAAGCTGGAAAGAACCCAGATGCCCCTCAAAAGAGGAATGGATACAGAAAATGTGGTACATTTACACAATGGAGTACTACTCAGCTATTAAAAAGAATGAATTTATGAAATTCCTAGGCAAATGGATGGACCTGGAGGGATTAATCTTGAGTGAGGTAACACAATCACAAAGGAACTCACACAATATGTACTCACTGATAAGTGGATAGTAGCCCAAAACTTAGGATACCCAAGATATAAGATACAATTTGCTAAACGCATGAAACTCAAGAAGAATGAAGACCAAAGTGTGGACACTGTGCCCCTTCTTAGAATTGGGAACAAAACACCCATGGAAGGAGTTACAGAGACAAAGTTTGGAGCTGTGACGAAAGGATGGACCATCTAGAGACTGCCATATCCAGGGATCCACCCCATAATCAGCTTCCAAACGCTGACACCATTGCATCCACTAGCAAGATTTTATCGAAAGGATCCAGATGTAGCTGTCTCTTGTGAGACTATGCCGGGGCCTAGCAAACACAGAAGTGGATGCTCACAGTCAGCTATTGGATGGATCACAGGGATCCCAATGAAAGAGCTAGAGAAAGTACCCAAGGAGCTAAAGGGATCTGCAACCCTATAGGTGGAACAACATTATGAACTAACCAGTACCCCGGAGCTCTTGACTCTAGCTGCATATGTATCAAAAGATGGCCTAGTCTGCCATCACTGGAAAGAGAGGCCCATTGGACACACAAACTTTATATGCTCCAGTACAGGGGAATGCCAGGGCCAAAAAAATGGGAACGGGTGGGTAGGGAAGTGGGGGTGGGGAGGGTATGGGGGACTTTTGGGATAACATTGGAAATGTAATTGAGGAAAATACGTAATAAAAATATTAAAAATTAAAAAAAAAAAACGAATTTCTCTCACTGTGTTCTTTGCCAGCATCACAATTCTGGTCAACTGGGACAGGTCTAACTGACAGGCACTAACAATCACTGAGTTTCTTAATCACTTCTAATTTTGTTTTCAAGTCTGTCACTCAATGTGGCCTTTTCCTGACAACCTTAGAAATGGCTTTTGTACACTTAGGAGACAGGATCAAGTAAGCAACATGACGTTAAGTCAAGAGTGACATTTTTATAAAACACTATCAAGAGACTCAGCAAGCCTAAGATAAGAGAGTTGTTGTCCAAATAGCACTGAAGCCTATTTGACAGTAGATAGTGTATTTAAGATGCATTTAATGTGGGTCTAGAGAGATGGCTCTGTGGTTATGAGCACTGACTGCTCTTCTAAAGGTCCTGAGTTCGAAACCCAGCAACCATATGTTAGCTCACAACCATTAGTAATGGGATCCAGTGCCCTCTTCTTGTGTATCTGAAAACAGTGACAATGTATTCACATAAATAAATCAATCTTTTTTAAAAAGATGTATTTAATGCTAAAATAATAAGAGGTTCAATATAGAAAATACATGAGTAAGTTGCATAGTCATTGATAATCATTACTACATACTATGTACTATATATAATTATATGAGAGATACTTTTTACATGCATATACTTTTTTACATGTATGTGTATATGCATGGTTACATGTATATGGGTGCTTATACACATATATACATATATATGTAGACACTCAAACTTGAAGTCAGATGTCTTTCTTTTCATTTTATTAGAAGTCGGATGTCTTATTGGAGTTTTCTCTATTTATTGGGCTCTCTCTTGCATACCCTGGAACTTGATAAATCTGTCTAGTCTGGCTACCCAGCTTGCCATAGAAATCCTCCATCTCTGTCTTCTGACTGCTGAGATTCTAAATAGCTGCCAAGCTTGCTTGACTTTGTGTGGATCCTGGGAATTTGTACTCTAGTCCTCAAACTTGCTCAAAAAATGCTTTATCCACCAAGTCACCTTCTGCACCCAAGTGAACCCTTGTTACATAACTAGCAGTGTACTCTATTTCTTTATTCCAGCATCACTTACCAACACGAGAGTGACACATTGACTCTAGGTAATAGGGACTTTAGTTACTCTATAATGTTATGGAACTGTTGTAAATGGCATGCCAGTGTTTGAAATGGTATACATAGCTTCACTTTATTTAAAATGCTACAGTCTCTCTCAGTTTTTCTTTTCTTTTTTACAAGGCTAACAATTGCCTCATCATTTACATACCATACCTTGTATGAGCCATCCTCAACCTTCATATTAATCTCTTGCCCCTGTTAAAGATTATCCAGGAGAGAGAGACTTTTATTCTGATCTCCTTGACCAGTTCCCTGTCAGATGCCTCTCCATCTGTTACTCTGGGGACTTTCTGTCTTGGTCTCTGTATGTCACATCTACTATTTCATTGTTCAGCCCTTGCTGCTCCACGTGTGCCCTCTCACTGAGCTGTTTGTGTCCTGCCTCGCAGCATTTGAGACTTGGAGACTCAGGAGCATTTTAATGAGATCCTGAGGGGTGCACACATGGAGTAACGTTCTGTAAACAGCAATCAAGAAAAAACCCAGCAATCAAAAGCCAGACAGACTGGGGTACATCTTTTCTTGAAGAACAAGCCAGGACCCGACCTTGGTGAGATGTGTGGCAGAAGTATCACTCCTGTGTCTTTCTATGGTGCTGTATTCAGGACACAATGTCCCAGAATCTGTCTATCAGCTGTCCTCAGGATTGGCCTCTGGTGTTTGAAGAAACAGCCAGGTTAAAGATCATGGAGAGACCTAGAGAATGAGAAGTCATGCAGACTTTCTCACACACCAAATGCTAAGATGCTGTCACCAACCTTAGCAGACATTCTCCACTAGAAGTGAGAATTGTGACCTTAGTATTCTCTCAGATGGAGGATACATGTCAAGGTCACCCTTGCACCCAGAAGTTCTTTCTAACTTTAAGCCACTACAAAGCCTGGGGACATTTCCACTTACATTCCTCCTGATTTGCTCAAGTGAACATATTATTACCTGCCACACAGGGGAGTTGTCACAATTAATGGACACACTGGAGTGCACTGTGAAGCAACAGGAATTCTTGTTGTGTACACATCTCATTACCAGTCCTGTCTGATTCCATAGGCTCGGACAGGGAAGAATTGGTACAACTATCCTTGAGGTCTCTGCATGACACTATTCATTTACTGTTTTGACTATTGTACCCATTCTTGTAGTTGACATCTTGTTCAAGGGGACTTCTTCCTGGTAGACAGCTCCAGTGTTAAGTTAGGAATATCACCTTTCAAAAGAGCACATGGTAAGTGGAAGCAGGTATAGCTTAGGCGGCTCCCTCCATCCCATGTGGTGCTGTTTGCATACTCCTCCCACAAAACAGAGATCACATTTGTCCTAGTTGGTGTTATCAATGCTGTGGTGAAACGGCATGATCAAAGCAAGCTGAGGAGGGAAGGTTTTATTTTTATTTAGCTTACATTTCCAAGTCACTGTACATCACTGAAGGAAATCAGGAAAGGAACTCAAACAGGGCAGGGACCTGGAGGTGGGAGCTAACACAGAGGCCTATGGGAGAGTGCTGCTTACTGGCATGTTCTTATTGGCCTGCTCAGCCTGGTTTCTTATAGAACCCAGGACCATCAGCTGGGTTGGGCCCTCCTTCATCAATCTCTGATTAAGAAAATGCCCTACGGGTTTGTTCCTCTCAGATGACCTCAGTCTATAGCAAGTTGACATGAAGCAATTCAGCAAGGAAGGTAGAAGATTTGTATGGATGTAAAGAACGTTGAGGTAAGGTACTAAAACTGATGAAGTTTCAAGCCTCACATAGTGACACAGGAATTATCAAAACTGGATAAAAAGGTGCTTCTACTCCTTTGTCTGTTATTACTGTGAGGTCTGGGTCCTCACAGTAATAGGTCTGGGTCCCTGATTTCACAGTTAGTAAGTGAACCCAGTGGGTGTGTAGAGAATCCTGTGAAATAGCTGTCATTAGGCACTTGTGCACCTCATGAACTGAAAATTTACAATACTTGGCTGAAGAGATGATTTAGTGAATAAAGTCTTTGCTGCACGAAAGTAGGATCTTAGTTTGGACCCCCAGACCTCACAAAAAGCCAGGCATGGCAGTGTGAATCTGTAATCCTGGCATTCTTATGACACTGGAAGAGATAAAGACAGGAAGCTGGCTATGATCTAGCTACCCTGGTACACTCAGCAGTAACAAAGAGATCCCATTTTAAAACAGAGGTCAAAGACAAACATAAAATTTTGTGTTCTGACTTCTATGTACACACAATGGAGTGCATATTTCTTCATATACACATTATATGTACATAAGCAAAACATACATACATACACACACACACACACACTGAGAGAGAGAGATGCAAATATGAAAACCCAAAGAACATAAAGAATGCTGCTTTCTTTGTGAGTGTTGGAAATCCTTGCTTTCAAACATGTAATTCCACTAATATTTCCGAGGGAAAATTGAAAAGAAACCAAACACCATGCTGGCCCAAACAATCGCTCCACTTGCCTTCGTGCTTTAAAAAAAAAAAAAAAAAGCCCCATGTGCAGGCTTCTAACATGAAATGGAACTGACATTGATTCCAATTCATTATGATGTCACCTTTAACCCCTGTGTTTGGAATAAAGCCCTCTCAGCTGCTCTCCAGCAATGCCTCCCCCTGGAACTGCTCTTTCCAAGTCCTCCCACTCCTTGGCATCTTTCTCCTTTTATTTTTTTTTCTTTGCAAAACAAGAATGAACATTTCCCTTTTGATGGACCACAACAGAAACACCAGACCATCAGACACACTATTTTTTTTTATAACAATACGTCTCAGCAAGTGCAGCTGTTCTTCGAATTGATATCCTCAGGTGCCTGGAAAAAAAGAAGCAGTGTCTTATGTATTCAGGCATCTCAGCATTATTGCTGTGACACAAGACATGGGTGTGGGCTTTAGCTTCTCTCTCTCTCTCCCTCCCTCCCACTCTTCCTCCCTCCCCTCTATCTTTCTTTGTCTCTGTCAGCTTCTCTCCCTCCCTCCCTCCCTCCCTCCCTCCCTCCCTCCCTCCCTCCGTCCCTTCCTCCTTCTCCTTACCTCTTAGGAAGTTCTTGGAAAGCTGTGGACATATTGAAGTCAGTACAGAGCCTGCTGCACACGCATGGCAATCTCAGTTTGAATGCTCAGCACCAACACGTAAAGCCTGTTGTGGGCCTCTTCTGCTATCTCAGCGACGCAATGGTTGAGAAAAAAAAATCCTGGACGCTTACTGGCCAGTTGGAATATCTGCACTGGCGACCTCCAGGTTCACTGCGAAAACCTTATAATAGTAATAGTAATAGTAATAGTAATGGTAATAGTAATGGTAATGGTAATGGTAATAGTAATAAAGTTGAGAGCTAGAGAGATGCAGGTAAGAACACTGGCTGATCCTCCAGAGGATCTGTGGTTAATTCCTAAAAGCCCTGTAGCTTTTTTTTTTTTAATCCACATCTGTACCTCTAGTTCCAGGGTATCTGATACCCTTCTTGCCGCCACTGGACACTGGCAAGGCACATGGTACACAGACATGTATACATGCAAACCAATAAAATACATAAAATAAAACTAAAGAAACCTTCGAAAAACAATGCAGTGGGGAGTAACTGAGAAAGACAGGTGACTGTGATGTCTGACATCCAAGCACATTTGCCCCCATTCACATATGAACATATACAAGAACATGGACATGCCCAGACACACACACACACACACACACACACACACACACACACACACACACATACACACACACACAAGAAACCTCTTGCCTTAGTAGGCAGCAGAATCCTTGATAGTCACCCATAGTGCTGAGCCAGTTAAGGGTTTGGAAAGAATATCATGCAAGATTGTAAACGGAAAACACATATGTAAAGATGTGTTATTTAAAAGCAAGGGTCATGTGTTCTTTTAGAAGCAGAACTGAAAGTTTCATTATTGTGGCTCTGCCTTTGACTTTTTGGGCTACCTCTAGCTCTCTGTCCACAGTGATGCAATGCACTAAGAAATACATTACTCTTAATGATTTTCTCTGACTTTGTGTTTGGTATCACAGTTTAAGGGAGTCACTCTACTTCTTTATTGTCAATCGCATTGTGCAAAAAAGAAAATGCTATTGAAATGCCATCTTTTAGGCTGCCAAACACTTCTACCTGGGAAGACGGACACAGCTGGAATGTCACTCCATTGGCATTTGCCCTCCTGGGTCCTCACACAACATGAAGAGTCTGCCAATGCAGCTGTTGAAATATCTGGCTTGGGAAACTCAAGTTCCGTCCTGTCCACAGCCTTCTTTGATGCCACTGCATGTGGACGCTTGAGCAACAGAAGCACCTATCACACATGTGCATACCTGGGATAGAGTCAGGAGGATGCACTCCAGGGCCAAGGGGCCAGTCATGGCCATTTGAAGTACAATCTTTCTACCTTCCATCTCCTTTTCCTTCTGTTTATTGATATAAATTAGACCTTGCTTCAGTGACAGGAGAAATATAAATGACTGGAAATCTATTGTGGGTTGGGGAAAGGACTTAGTTAATTATTTGTTTCCTGTGTATGCATAAGGACCTGCACTTGATCCAGCAGAACCATTGTATAAAAGCCATTCATAGCAGTGAACATCTGTAATCCAGGTGTTGGGGAGATGAAAACAAGTGTATCACCAGAGCTAGAGCTAGCTAGCCAGCCAGTCTAACTGAATCAGTGAGATCCATGTTCAGTTAGTCTTCAAAGAGTGCACTGGAACGCAGATGAAGAAGTTACAAGACATCACCTCTAGCCTCCACATGTAGGCAAATACATAAATGCATGTGAACACACACACACACACACACACACACACACACATACATCTCTAAGACAGACAGTGACTTCAGCCTCTTCCAGTTTCCAAAGTCACATTTTTCACTAACTCTATGACTGATAGTTGAATATTCTATTTCATATCTGTCATGAAAATTCCAAGCAAGCCAGAAATTATTTGTCTAAATGCTCCATTGTGAAGTAGAAACACATGGAAGAATGAATTTGTGAGATCAAGAATAGCATGCACCTTTTGCAGTATCTTCATATAATTGATAAGAGCTTTCCCATCAAGACAGTGATGAAAGCTTTGGAGAACAAATCTAATCAGAGCCATTTCTCCATAAATGCTCTTTCTCGAACAGCACACAGAGTAAAGGATGCTAGTTTCTGTATGGAAAATAATTAATCCTCTCTTACAGCACCTGATAGTACAAACAATTTAACTTTAAGAAGGAGGACATCTAGTTTCACAAGATGGTGCTGATTTTCTTACAACGTTCATTTGGTTGCTTACTTTCATTGGAAGTCAGCTTTTCAACTGCAAAGAAAGATCATAAGGCAAAAGTGCATCAAAGCATGTGTCCCAGGCTTCTGTTTGCCAAAGAAGGATGATGATGATGATGATGATGATGATGACGATGATGATGATGATGATGACGATGATGGTGATGATGATGACGATGATGGTGATGATGGTGACGATGATGGTGATGATGATGATGATGGTGATGATGATGACGATGATGGTGGTGATGGTGATGGTGATGATGATGATGGTGATGATGATGATGATGATGATGATAATTCTGCCTCAGGGAAAAAAAGATGAAAAGATACTGAAGTCGAAGTCTGCCTTCCACATTCCCACATGCTGGAACATATATATATGCATGCACACACAAACATGTATATATACACAGATAAAGTAAAAAAGAAACAGTATCCACAGCAGCTGCTGCTATGAATCAAGGACAATGTATTGCCAAACATCTCTGCTCCCCAGATTACAGGGTAGAAAAGCAGTAACTATTATTTATGTCACACTGTTGATAGTTAATTGCATAGAAACAACCCATCATTTAAGATGGAGACTTTAGCATCCATTCATCGAATGTAATGCAGTACTGTTTAAATCCAACCTGTTTCTCCACTGCTCCAACCAATGCATGAATATATGCATGTGCCCACACTCACAACATACCAACAAAAAGGGTAATAGAGAAGCTTGAGCCGGCAGAGATAGGGTCCTTCTCTTTGCACTACTTTCAGCTTGAGGCGGCTCTCTTTCTCACTGTGAGTTTTCTTTGTGCAACTGTTCACTTGGTTGTAGACTTTCCCTAGAACCATGGGGATGCTGACAGTGTTTATCTTTCTGGAATCTCTCTGGTATCCCGAAATTAGAGATGCGTAAGATCTGCGCAACATACTTTTATAAAGTTCTTATGTTGACACAGTGAGTTGATGGGTCTCACAATTTTCACAAAAGCTTTTAAGTCATATTAACTACTTAAGATTTACGACTGGGTAGGAAATGTGTGTTTAGTTTCTTATTTTCAATTATGTTTGGATTTTGGGTTGTTTTCTTTTGAATCAGGATCATACCATATAAGAAATGCTTCATGAAGGAGTGTCTTGTGTGCTTGTTTACTGTGTGTATGTGTGTGTGTGTGTGTGTGTGTGTATGTGTGTGTAAATTATAGTTCCCTCCACTTAGCAATTATAGCATCTTATACATTTGATGGATGCTGTTCTATGTGCTTTTAGAGTGGTCTGTTTTATTTTGTCATTGATACTTTGAGAAACATACTGTTGGTTCTGTTTTCTACCTGGAGAATGCAAGGTGCAGGGAACTGAAGTAGTTTGGGCCTGCACACCTGGTAAGTAAGAAAACCAGGATAGAAAACCTGGTCATCAAATTTTGGAGTCTGCAAATTCAGTCAGACACTGTGAATGTTCATCTTATTCTCTATTAGCAAGAAAAGTTAGAATATGTTGGTATGAAAACTTTCAGGCTGCTCTGTAATGACCTGGATTAATTTATTGCTTGAAACACGTCCCAAAAGGACAGGTAGTTTGAATCTGTTAGAGAAAAACACTGCTAACAAATGAAGCCACATGTCCAAAGTAATCCACTTCTAAACACGGGACTAAGAATTATTGTATTGGAAGCTTCCAATTGTTGACGATTTTAAGGACTCATTGAAGTAGTCAGTGATGATATGCTTTATTGGAGAGGTTGAACAAAGGACCAGGAGTTCCCCTGAGAACTCACAGTGTGTGCCTATGACCCTCAGCCTCAGGCTTAATGTGTCCTTCAGGCTGGGCATGCATACATTTGAACAACCCTGCATTCTGCTCAGATTATTGGAGTATCTGTCGAGGGTCTTTGTCCCTTCCGGGAGTAAGAGGTTAAAACGAGGACATGAGGGCTTCCAAGGATGACAGAAAATTACATGGGCAGAGGTCAAAAAGGTACATTAGGAGGATCATGCAGAAGTCATGAGGACACCTCTCCATCTCTGGAAAATACCCACAGGGCTTGGGCAAAGCTCCATAGGCATCACCTACTGAGTGACACTGCCTGCAGTGGCCTCTAGAACATAAAGGCTTCTCAGTTCCTTCTGCCAGGAGTGAACCCAGTGGACCGGTTTTGGTCCTCGATGAAATCAAGGGGTAGTTGACAGAGTGGATGAATGCATGTCAAGAGCCCTCTTCAGGAAAGCCCAGTCAACTCAGGTTGCCGATGCTCCCTTACCAAGAGCAGTACTCCACATTATCCGTCAGCTTGGGGTTCATAGCGGTCCTTGTCTTCCCACCAACCACGCCAGTAACCTGCATAGTAGAGAATGTGCTCTAGAACGGTGTGTGGTCACGCACTTCTGGAAACCCAACTGTATTCCTCGAAAGACAAGACATTTTTAAAGAACCATAGTGTCAGCTTTCTCACAAATGCTCACTTTATTTTTTCTCTGCCATGCATTTGTTTGTTTGTTTGTTTGTCTGTTTGTTTGTTTGGGGGGTATAGTTGATAGGATAGTGCTACAGAATACTGTGAATCCTCTAAATAACAGAAAATTTAACAGAAATTCATAAAATTCTAAGCATTTCAAACTGATTTTACTGAAATTAATGTTTGGAGGAAAGCATACAGAATGCTAGATAAATCTGTGGTTGAATCAGCCTTCAGTGAATATGTATTGTATGATTTTTCAATACCAGGAAAGTTTCTAAGCTCCAGGAATAAATGCAGAAGACTTTAAAAAAAAATCTCTGCTATTAGAAAGTTGAGTTCACTGGAGAAAACAGGTAGGAAGCTAATAGATGCATAAAAAATCAAATAGGAATGTGTACAAAGGGTAAAATAAGAAGAGAGAATGAGAAGGATAGAAAGACTAATTGTGGGAGTAATAATTTTGAGTGGCACTTGTTGAGAAAGAACCCCAAGGAAGTAATTTTATGTACCTATTTACTCCAAGATGAAACATTCTTTCCTGAATGGGAAGAGGGAGGGCTCATTAGAACCAGAACATAAATGGAACTTATAAGGATCTGGAAATAAAGCAAACCCATAGGACTTAGGAATCTCCTGAAACCTACAAGACTCACAAGTTCACTCCCCGAGGTTAGCTATACAGTAATAATTGGTGGTTGAAGACTCTTTGATGGTCAAGCTTCCTGCAATTTATGCAGGGATAACTAGGCATGCAGCTTCCTTCATCATATTGGATGGGCTTTTTAAAGGTGAAACTGTGTTCCTATAAGCAACCCCAACAAACTCACCGGCTCATTTAGACTCAGGTAAAATCCTTTCTCTGGTCTGTTATCAGTACCCTATCTGAGGTCAGTAGACATTTGTTCATATCTCCACTGAAAAAATAAAACATACATAAAGAGTAACACTATGGAGCTAGAATATGCAAAAAGGAGCACACTTAGTAGGAAAGAATAGCCAGTTTAAAAGACACATACCCTTATGTGACAGCACCATGTTTGTAGGTGGGGGGTGGGCAGAAGGTAAGAGTATATAGGAAGTTAACATGAGACGGAAGAATGCACTGGTGTTTTGCCATGTGTATGTTCTTTGGTTGGAGGTCCAGACTCTGAGAGCTTCAAGGGTCCAGGTTAGTTGACTCTGTGTGTGTGTTCATGTGAATACAGTGCATATGGGTACCCGTGTGTATATACCAGAAGGCAACTTGTGTGTATTATACAGAAGGCAACTTCACATTGACGAACAGCAATGTGGAAGTGTAAGCTGAATAAACCCTTTCGTCCCCAACTTGCTTCTTGGTCATGATGTTTGTCCAGGAATAGAAACCCTGACTAAGACATCTATAGGTCAGTGAGACAAAACATTCATATGAAAGGGAGGAAGCAAGTTGGCATAAATGTATAGAAAAAGGGCTGGCCTTGAAGTATACATAGCATCCCTCCTCAAACAATCTTGTGCATTTGTGGATGCTCTTATTTGTCATCATGAAATTCTGTGTGTGTGTGTGTGTGTGTGTGTGTGTGTATGTGTGTATGTGTGTGTGTGTGTGTTCATGTGAATACAGTGCATGTGGGTACCATGTATACTCCTCAAGTTCCTTCCACACCTGGGATCTTGTCAGTTTGGTGAAGCTGATTAGCCAGTGAACTATAGGAATCAACCTGCCTCTGCCTCCCCAGTGCTGGCCTAGATGTGCATAGCACCATTCGTGCCCTTATTACATGAGTTCTGGGGACTGGACTACGGTCCTCAAGCTCAGAAGGCAAGCATCTTAATGAGTGAGCCATCTCCCCAGCCCTCCTTCATTATTTTTAACACAGAGTTTATATTATCATCCTACAGCTTTCAAAAGAAAATACAGCAGGCCTAGAGTGGCACAGGAGTAAGTACTGGGTTGAATCTGAGAGCAGGTGGACATGAGAAAAAGACACCCCCCAATCACTCCCAGTTCTACCACAATGCCCGGGAGAGTGACACCATTATGCTAGAATTTGATTAAGCCTCCTTTCATTGTGCTTGGAAATACAAATCAGGAAACTTTGGAAGCTTCATGATTACCAGCTGTAGACCTTCATCAGACTCCTGAACCACACAGACAGGAGCAAGTTGTCCATGAGAGGCTCCACCCAGCAGCTGACTCACAGATACAGACACCCACAGCCAAATGGTGGATGGGGCTTCAGGACTCTCATGGGAGAATAGGTGGAAGGATCACAGGGTTTGAAGGGAATAGGACCTCTACAGGAAAAGCAGCAGAGTCAACTAACCTGGACCCTTGGGGCTCTCAGAGTCTGAACCTCCAACCAAAGAACATATACAGACTGGACCTAGGCCCCCTGCACATAGGTAACAGATGTGCAGCTCACTCTTCATGTGGATTCTGAACAACTGGGACAGGGGCTATCCCAAAAGCTGTTGCCTGTATGTGGGATATTTTCTCCTAGCTGGGTTGCCTTCTCGGTCCTCAATGGGAGAGGAAGCTCCTAACCTCACAGAGATTTGAAGTGCCAGGGTCAGGGATACTCAAGGGGCCCCACCAGCTCGGAGTAAAATGCGAGATGGCATGGGGGAAGGGTTGTGGGAGGGGGTGAGCAGGAGGGAGGCGGAGAGCAGGATATAAAGTGAATAAGTAAAAACATAAATAAAATCAAATAAAAGATTTGCATTTGTAAATTACTATTGACACTCCACGACCAGTTCCTGTTGCAGCATAGGCTTCACCAGGAGCAGAGCAAAGCTACTCAGCTGGATTCACCTGCTCTGCAGAAGTTCGAGCCTCCACGGACCCCCTGCTAATTGGGAAGAGGTGAGGCAGAAGCAGAAGCCTGGCTTCACATCTGACACAGGCTGTTGCACTCTGTGCAAGTTTGTCTGCAATGCTGCATAACTTTGACTGCAAGGAAAAACTACAAGGGAATTTGGGCATGAAATGTCATACAGGCTATGCGTGGTAAATGCCAATGAAAGTTAGATGTTATAAACAGATAAGTGCACTTAGTAAGAAAAAAAAATGAAGCCAGGGATAGATCTGCTCCCACGAATAAAATCTGCAGATGGACTATATTTGTATAGATATAAGTATTTATACACATATGTATACGTGCATGTGTGTACATGTACCTATTTGCCACTGTGCTTTCAGTTGCTTGAGGCTTTTATAAAAATAAACTGCCCACCAGCACAGCAATACCAGGTCACTTATAAATATTTATGGTGACATTTAGCTCTTCTGAAAGCAGCCCCCTTTGCCACCATTCCAAGAAGTGAAAGGAGGTCCCAGGTTGGCTTTTCAGCTCTGACATGACAGGCGAGCTGAGGCGTATCTCCTCGGACAAGCTACCAGAGGGCGTGCTCTCTTGCTCACCGCTGCTGGGTGAGGGCAGAAAGGCTGTGAGCAGCATTCATAAACAACAAAAAATGCTCTCTTGCACTTGCTTTTAGGCACTGCATTGGAGAGTTAAAATATGATGAGCATTCCGCACATATTCAGTATGTGTTGTGCTGAAATATACTAGAGACATTGCAAACTGGAAGACTGAAATAACATACAAGACCAAGATCATAGATGTCAACTCTTCTGTAAACCAGATGCTGTTCTAAACAAAAATGTGTGTGTGTGTGTGTGTGTGTGTGTGTGTGTGTGTGTGTGTGTGCATTTGTGTATACCTGCATCTTCATGTATGCATATGAATATGGAGGTCAGGAATCAAACAGACCTGAAATATGGCGATAAAATTAACCAACAAGGAAAATGAGAAACTCACATTGTAGGACTTGGAATATGGCGAGAAAAGTGACAAACGAGGAAAATGAGAAACTCACATCTGTCCTTGATTTTTTTGGAAATAGGACTTCTCATTAGCCTGGAGTTTGCCAAGTAGGCTTGGCTAGCTACCTAGTAAGCCCAGGGATTCCTCCTCTACTTTCTATTGCAAGGTCATGGGACCCTGAAGAGATCACTAGCATTTGGGACACCACTTTCCAAACAGATGAATGCTTGTGATCTTGTAGGAGTTAAGTACTTGCCATGAGAGTGGATTGCTCTAACAGACCCCTGCTTTTGCTGGGTCTTTTCTTAACACAAACTACTAATGCAGTGGTGGAATCCAGCACGTACCTGCCAGACATGAGTGCCTGAGATTGGATGTTTCAACCTTCAAATCCATGAGAAAAAAGGACCCTCTTTTCCTTGTAAAGCACCTAGCCTCCGGTATTTTTGCACAGTAACACAAATTTTGTATTTGCTATTCATTTTTATCACAGAGTTTGCAGGTTTAGTTAGTTTTGAAAATTCAAAGCAATATACAGAATGAAATGAAAGTCATCAGCTACCCAGTTCTTTCTTAGTAAGCACTCTTACATTTTCATTGTAATTTTCTCTGTATTTTCTTTGGATACATGCTTACATTTACATAGTTAAGATAACAATAAATATGTAGTTTGCATTTATTTTTTTCTTTTCACTCATTTTTGCATGTTAAAGGTTTTCCTGTTGTATAAAATGTTCTTCCAGTCAGTGAGAGGGCTCAGGAGGTAAAAGTACTTGTTCCAAGACTTGGAACCTGAATTTGATCCTCCAAAACCATAAGGTATTAAGAAAGAACCAATTGACCAAGTTCTCTAACTCCCTGCACACACACATACACCATACACATAGGCACATACACACACCACCCATGCAAACCACACATATATACATACATGCCACACACACACACACACCATACACACACATACCACCCATGCATACTACACATACATACCTATATACATACATACATACCATACACACATCCATATTCAAAACACATAAATACACAGACATATATTACACACACTCATGCACACAACACATATATACACACAACACACATTCAAGTTAGGTGCACACATACTGCTCACCACATACATACCACACACCCACATGTACACACACACAAACATCACACACTTACAGCACACACACACATCCACCACACACATGAAAAATATATATATATACACCACACACACAGGCACATAAACCACACACGCATATGCTACATACAAACATACCACACACACATTTATTTTAATTACATGTTCTTTAAAATATTTTGTTACTCATCAAATATATACTAATCTAGCTTTTCTTTTCTATTGAATATTTAAGTAGCTTTCTAGTTTGACATGTAAAGGTGCAATAAATTTTCCATCATGGGTACAGACTTTTCCACACTTGTGAAGAATGAAAAATATTGGCTCAAAAATAAAATCTTTTTTTGAGACAAGATATTAATGCAACTTAGACTGGTCTTGAACTTAATATGCAGCTAAGAATGACCTTAAACTTTGGATCCTTCTGCTTCTACATCCCAAGTACTGGGAATAAGGCATCAACAACCACACTACATTTTTGGGGTGCTATAATCTAACCCAGCACTTTCTGTATACAACCAAAACACTGCCAATGAAGCTACATCCTAAGAACCCAAACAAATTCCTATGTTCTTAATACTTTTTGACATACTGACTTCTTAAAAGGTTTTGACGTTGTGCTGTCAAGGTAGTAGATGCTTAACCTTTAGTGTTGGGTACTTTAGCAATATTTATTCGTTCAATAAATGATTACTGGTGTTTCCTTTACACTAGGATATCTCTTGTTATTACTAAGGTTCAGTGTTCTTACTGATGAGTTGTTTAGATGTAATGCTTGAGTTGTTACCATGGTCACGATAGACAATTTTCCCCACATATCTATTGAGATATTGTTTTCCTTTTAGATTGACAATAACTCTTTATTCATAATGACAATTTTTATCTTCTTGGTTGTTTGTTTAAGAAATTCTAAGAATTCTAGAGAATTCAAAATAATTGTACTTTCTTTATATGTCCCACATATGTCACAAAAGTCATAGTGAAACTGACTCCCTTTAAAGATTACTGTGGAGATAATATGTTACTATGCACAGATGCTTTTAGGAGAGTTACAAAGAAGCCGGCCAAACTATTTCATTCTTGTTATACAACACCTCATTTTCCAATTGGAGGTGGGATCCTGGGCTCACTTTGTGATGTTGTTTGTCAATGAGTGTAGTACAAGTGTTCCAGTGACTATTTTAGGTCAAGTTCACAAGAATTCCAGCAACTGTCTTTTGGTGGAGTTCTGAAAACCATGTAAGGAAGCCATTCTGTCCCTAAAGCCATCTAGAACTTACAATCACTGGGGCCTTTGCATATGGGAAGATCACCAGAGTACTTCTGGCCCAGTCATGCTGTCAGCTGCACACAGCCACCAGAAAGTCCCCATAGCCAAAAGACCTCCAAGAGAATTGCTGAAGACATTGTTGAAGTGTTAAATTTGAGGACTTCTTTGGATGCTTGCAGAAAAGATGGCTCACGGGTGTCTGCCATTATCTTGCTTGGCAGCAGACAGTAGGTATTCAGTAAATAGCAAGGCCCTCAAATTCCAGTCCAAGTCATTCTTAGAACAATCTAAACCAGACTTGCCAGGAAAGCAGAAATGTGTGCAGTGGGCTCTACTGAATCCTCTGCTTTTACCACGGCACCTGTGATAAGATACGTGAATGGAAGTAACATGACTCTCTATAAAGGCCTTAACACACATCTTAATTTTCAGACCAGCCACCATGAGCAAGATTTCAGAACTTATGGGGACAGGGCAAGTGCCTGACAGTGGAAGGGGATAAAATATTCCACCATTAGTTCCTACAAATACCATGCAAAACTTTAGGTGCATCTTAGCCTACTTGTTTGTATTTACATTCAAAGCTACTCTAAAGTGGGGATTTGGACTGATGTCTACAGCTGTGGTAGCAAACACAGTTTCTAAATCCCTTTACTGTTTCTACACTGCTTTGCATCTGTTAAACTTTGCCATTTAAATACGCATATGTTCCTGAAAGATTAACTCCTTAAGAACAGGGGCAGGTATCCTAATGCCTTGACATTCATGATAGTATTTAGTGTGTGGAGAGAATTTCACAACACATCGGATTGTTTTCAAGAGTCAGGAATTGTTAAGGAATTCTGGTGACCTAGGTTGGCACAGCCTAGTTTAAAAGAAACCTATGAAACATTTGCCTTAGGTTATGACAGGAAATTACTTCTCATAGGAAAAGGAAGAATGGATATATTTACTTTTAAAAATAAAGGACGGGGGATGGAAAGATGGGTCAGCAGATAAGAGTACTTGTAGAGGACCCATGTTTTAATCCCAGCACCCACACAGCAGATCACAATCATCTGTAACTACAGTTCCAGAGTAACTGGTAGCTCAATCTGGTTTCTGGGGGCATTATTGTCGCACATACACACACACACACACACACACACACACACACACACACACACACATTCACACACTCACACACACACACTCACACACTCACACACACACACACTCACACACTCACACACTCACACACACACACACACACACACACACACACTCACACAGGAACATGCACACTCATGCACGCACACATGCATAGCCAACTCTGTCTTCTATTAAAGATTTAGTGTGTGTGTGTGTGTGTGTGTGTGTGTGTGTGTGTGTGTGTGTGTGACAGTATTGATAATATTTAGGAAGTTTTACAAGATGGGAGATTGGCATTGCTAGTGAAATGCAAAGCAAAGCGAAACTTCTCACATCAAGCATCAAAACACCACCTTTTATTTACTGCATATTAGGCCAGTGGTGCTTATTATGCTCCACAAACAACAGCAACAACAAAAAAAAAAAAAAAAGGAAAGAAACACTCCATAAAATTAAATTGTTAAAACTAAATTATTTATGTGATTTCATTTGGTGGATGTATTTGCGTGTTTTGTGCCATTGAGCCTCACTTCTTTCTCGTGTCCTAACACTATTAGACGCTATAATAATCTTCAGGGGATTGTACGATTTATCAATCCTTGTGGCATGGAATGGGATCCAAGGCAAGAGATTAAGGGATACTGGTGAAATGAATCGAGTTTTTCTCTGTGTACTGGCCAAGAGCATGTGAAAGATCATTAGTCAAGCACTTCACATGATGGAAACAAAATTTGACCACTACCACATGGTGACTTTGAGGTTATGTATCTCTTCCCAAAATCAGTCTCATAAAGATATCAATACCTTTGTCATCGAATGGCTTGTCCACTAGAGAGGGAGTTTACATACAAAGTGAAGGAGTGTTCATATTCCCCAGCTCAGGGGAAACATTCCATTTTAATCTCATTATTGCAGCATCAAAAGATGATCTAGAAACCGAGAAGCTCACAGGAAGACAGATAAAGACACCTTATTACCTTATTTTCTGTACTGGAAAGGCGACAGTGTCCGTTGCTTCAAGGGAGGTGAATGGGCTGCAGTCAGTGGCCTTGAAATATGAGCTTTTCCTGTTCACTTGAGGCCACACTGAGGTTTTCAGAAACAGACAGAAGCCATCATTCCAGTCCTCACACAAAATGAAAGCGCCATTGTGGGAGCAATTCTGAAAATGTATGAACTTCATAAAACGTTCCATTTTCCACAATGTGAGCTTGGCTACACAATCAGAACATGAAAGCCAGGAAAACTACCTGGTGAGTCCTCAACCTTCGAAAATTGTTTGTATACTAACAGAAAATAAAGTATTTGCCCCTGTGGAATGCCCATCGGTACCAGTATAAACAATAAATAGATCATGTTCTGAACGTGCAACACACAGCATCTTAAATGTCATGAAAGAATGAGAGAGCCAAAGCTCTGAGATTTTTTTTTTAAGTGAGCTCCTTCTGTTTGTTTGTTTGTTTGTTTTGAGACAGGGTTTCTCTGTGTAGCCCCGGCTGTCTTGGAAAGTGAGCTCCTTCTTACAAGCGCTGTCCTACATTTGCAGTGAAAATAAGAGTCATGCAGTTGCACACACCCCACAAACAAATGCATCTTCATTCCTCAATGAAGCCTCTCTCCTCTTTCTCCCCCTCTCTCCCTCTACCTTTCTCTCCTTCACTCTCCCTCTCCCCCTCTCTCCATGTCTCCCTCTCTCTCTTCCTCTCTGCCTCCATTCTTCTTTCCCTCCCCCTCCCACCATCCATCCATCTCTCTTTCTGTGTACATAGTATGTATGTATGTATGTATGTATGTATGTATGTATGTATGCTTTAACATTAAGTACCATAAAAAGATAGGCTATGATATTAATAGCTATTGTTAGCTTTATCCTTGGGCTAATTGTGTGTTTAAAGATTGATGGAGCATGGGAAATAATGTTGAAGATGTTGTGGCTATCATCAGATCATCCACATCACTTATTTATCCTCTTCCACTTTGCCCTTTGTATTCACTGGAAAAAAAGGCTTCAGTAGGGACAAGTGCTTCCATTTAAAAGCTAAGGTAAAAGTACTCTCTTTTCATTTATTTCTACAAAGCATGGTCAATCAAGAACTAAGGAAATGAATCCTCACGTGTAGGAGCACAGGCATACAAAGATGGTAGACCTTTACACTTACCTCAAGAAAAAAAGGGGAATTCTTTGTTTTAAACTGGAGTTCCCAGGTGTTCAAGAATCTACGAGATCAGTAGAGCTGTATATGGATAAAACACAGACAAATGAAAAGGGTTTGTAATATAGACTTAGACAACTTAGTTTGGTTTAAGAGTGGAAACACCCTCAACAGAGGAATGGATACAAAAAATATGGTACATTTACACAATGGAGTACTACTCAGGTATTAAAAAGAATGAATTTATGAAATTCCTAGGCAAATGGTTGGACCTGGAGGGCATTATCCTGAGTGAGGTAACCCAACCACAAAAGAACTCAAATGATATGTACTCACTGATAAGTGGATATTAGCCCAGAAACTTAGAATACCCAAGATATAAGTTACAATTTGCAAAACAAATGAAACTCAAGAAGAACGAAGACCAAAGTGTGGACACTTTGCCCCTTCTTAGAATTGGGAACAAAACACCCATGGAAGGAGTTACAGAGACAAAGTTTGGAGCTGAGACAAAAGGATGGACCATCTAGAGACTGCCATATCCAGGGATCCATCCCATAATCAGCCTCCAAACGCTGACACCATTGCATCCACTAGCAAGATTGTGCTGATAGGGCCCTGATATAGCTGTCTCTTGTGAGAATACGCAGGGGCCTAGCAAACACATAAGTGGATGCTCACAGTCAGCTATTGAATGGATCACAGGGCCCCCAATGGAGGAGCTAGAGAAAATACCCAAGGAGCTAAAGGGAACTGCAACCCTATAGGTGGAACAACATTATGAACTAACCAGTACCCACCCCAGAGCTCTTGACTCTAGCTGCATATGTATCAAAAGATGGCCTAGTCGGCCATCACTGCAAAGAGAGGCCCATTGGACACGCAAACTGTATATGCCCCAGTACAGGGGAATGCCAGGGCCAAAAAGTGGGAGTGGGTGGGTAGGGGATGGGGGGAGCATAGGGAGGACTTTTGGGATAGCATTGGAAATGTAAATGAGGAAAATACCTAATAAAATTTTGTTTTAAAAAGAGTGGAAACAAAAAGTTTTCATTGGTGAAGAACCAAAAGATTCTTATCATACTGGCTATCATTTACTCCATTCCAGCAAGGGTGGATGAAACACAAGTCATTCTGGGAGCTTGACATCATCAAACAAAAGCTCTTATTTCCTCTACCTACCTTTAGTTTATCTTGAAGAAATGATTGGGCTTTTCTCAGACACTAAATTTATTCCTGTATGAGCGTATGTGTAAGTGTGTGTGTACATGTATGTGTATGCATGGGTATGTGTCTCTATATGTGTGTGTGTGTGTGTGTGTGTGTGTGTGTGTGTGAATGTTTAGAAGATTGAAAAAAGAAGTAAGTGTAGAATCACACACATGTGAATAGAGATGAGGCTTAGGGAATTACTTTAAATTATAGCAATATTTTAAAATTAATATTATTTAAGTGAGCTGTGTCTCTCAGGCCCATTTTAACAATAATTCTCTTAAATTGGAATTTATTACAAGCAAATACTACACTTAGAAATGGCCTTTAGATTGCACATACACATTAGGCTAAGGACAGCGATTAATAATTCAGAAGGCTTCACTTCCATTTCCTCACATCTGATCATCTAATGCTCTAGGTGCTAATGTGAAGAGAATAGCAATTGTGTGAACACTGTTCTTTTGTTATCATATTAAAATAATGGAGGACCCTGAGCTGTCAACCCTTTTATGACAATCAGAAGCAATGAGCAGGCAAGTGGGAACACTGCCAATCATATTAGAACAATTCTGACTGACTTGGGCTTCTTACCAGTTGCTCACTTTAAAAGAAAAGCCAAACTGCCCTTTGCAGCTTGTCCATCATTTGGTTCTGTTCTTTCTCCCTTTCCCTGTGCAGTCTGCCCATAGAAGCTCACAACCATCATGGCTACCATTTCACTAAGAAACCATGTAGCAGGGTTTGTAAAAGGCACAGTCAAGGGCTCTGTCTGAACCTATCAGGATCTACCTGTGCCTCTCCATTCATAAATGTGGCCTACAGATCCATCCCCCATTCATGATGATGTTAATTAGTAGAACCTGAGTATGACATGACAACAAATGGCTGTAATGGGAAACAATCATCTTATTTACATTAGAATCCATCCACCAGTACTGCATTGCTGATTGAAAGCACTGTGTATTCTCCAAAGCTAGCGGTAAACCCTGTCCCATGCAAGTCAAAGAACGCAGCCTCAGGGGAGGGCAGAAATCCCCCCTCCACTTGTAACATATGATGCACGTTTGACAAGTTCAAATCCTTTGGGATTTAGCTGGGTCCTTCCCTTCCCATCTCAAGTAGATGATACAATGTCTGCATTTTGGAATCTAGAGAGCATCACACAGCTTAAGGAAAATCTGATGATCAATTACCCAAGCCCATTTGCTTATTATTCACCAAGATCCCTGTTCTTATGCTTCCCTGGACATTTAAATCCATACAGATCATAGCTGTACTCCGAAGATTAGTAACATAAGCAATGCAAATTGAGGACCAAACCTCTGCTTTTATGCAAATGAAAGACCCTTCACTTTCACCTTTGCTATTAACTTAATTAGCCTAATTTCTCTGAACACTGGCTTGTTGGCACACAGCTAAGGAACTCTGGCTGCACCCCTGCTTTCCTGAATGCAGCTATTGAAGTGCAATGGGAAAGGTAAGGAGGAAGGGTCTGGAAATGTCCAGATGAAGCCAAATTGGGGGAAGAAAGGATTCTGCAGCCAGCAGCCAGGGCACAGACCTCGAAATCTTAGGGCAGGAATACTTAGGAAGAAATGCTGGTTCTGCTCTAGCCTAGTGGCACCCTATCACTTTTAAAAGCTATCACACTGAGATCACCCCCATTATGTTAAAAGATAATAGTAGCTAGTGCTCTGTGCATTATTTTGATCATGGAGCAGAACATAAACCCTAAAGTTAAACCACACGATCTTCATGCCTCTAGAGGGGCTCATTAAAGTAGAATATTCCCCTCCAAAGCTTCACTCAGTAAGCAATGTTTAAATGTCTTAATCAGCCTACAGAGCCCTCATACAAGAGATGGTTTTAAAAACAAATCTTTCAGATAGTGTGGTTTGCATCATGGTTTTTAAATCCCATGGACTTAAAATGCAGGAAGGAAATGGTCTTTGAATGAAAGATGTTTCGAATTTTTAATGTCGTAATTAAAAATTAAGAAAGGTATGTGTTCAGCTAGAGGCTAACCATTGCATCAAATTATGCAGTCTTTTGAATAAGCCAATATCAGCTTAATAACCTTTACCATGTAATGAAGTTGTGAATATTAATCTTCATTTTGAACCTGTTAGGTTTTCTTGCTTCACATAGGAAAGGATGAATTCTAACAATAAGACCAGTGCTAAATTACTTGAAATTGGTTTTATAACTGGAATATAGGCAAACCTCTAATAAACCAGTGCTCATTTACCCCATGCTATTCCAAAATCCTATACAATTTTTCATTGTTAAAAGCATTCCCTGAGCACCCTAACTAATACAACCTTAAAACAACCAATAAATAAGGTTCATCCTATGATAGATGACAACATTCCATTTCCTGCCAATGAAATGCAAATTGTTTTATCTAATTGTAGCTGCATAAGACTTCTGACACATCCTTCCAGCCAAATAGATTTTCATGGGTGAAATGAGCCTGGGAGTCTCATTCCTTTGAAGATCCAAAAATTAACAGGGCTGAAGGTTGCATGATTATAAAAGACTATGACTTACAAAGCAAGCCTCCTACAAACATACCCAACAAAACTCAATGACTTTTTCTTTTTTAAGATAGGTCTCTTGTAGCCCAAGTTGGTCTCAGACCCACTATGCATCCAAAGATGGCTCTGAAATTCTGATCCTCCTGCCTCTCCCTCCCATGTGCTAGGATTAGAAGGATCCAACAGAATGTCCAGTTTACACCATGCTGGAGATCAAACCCAAGACTTTCTTTATGGGAACAAATCACTGTAACAAGTCAACTACCTCCACACCGTCTTTGAACCAAGAAGTAGCATGAAGAACAGAGCAACAGGATACTGTCTGAAGAAAGAAACAGAGCCCCTCAACTCTACTAATACCCTTTTCCTACTAGTGGGTCTTGAACTATGAGAAATGGCTATCTGTCATTTGTAAGACACCCAATTCTTGCTACTTTATACTAGAAGCGCAAGTGGACTAAGACTGTGTATTAACAAGGGCTCTCTTGGGAAACAGAACTGTGGGAAGATCTTTTTAAATGGTTTGTTGTTGTTGTTGTTGTTAATTATTTGTTTATTTATTTACTTTTGAGACTGTAATTCGGTTACAACATTTATCCCTTTCCTTTCCTTCTACGCTTTGTATTAGATTGGCTTACATGATACAGTGCCAGTGATACTCCTACAGTGGTTGTCTTCACACTGCAGAGGCTGAGAACCCAGCATCATCTCATTCCACAAGGCCAGGTGCCTCAGCAGGTCCAACATGGTGCTGAAGGACTGGAAGATTCCTGGAGTATCAGCCACTGGCCATCAGTCCATGACGAAAAGACAAAGAAAGTGGATTCTAATAACAGCAAAAGAATGGCAGTAGCAGCAGCAGCAGCAGTAACATGACAACAGAGTAGATGCACCTACCAGGACAATGTGAAGGCAAGTGAGCAAAAAGTAGTCTTTTATTGTTTAGACTTTTTTCATTTGGGCTGGTACCACAAGGTAATGGCCACATTTAGGATATGTCTTCGCACTTCAATTAATCAGATCAAAAAAATCATTCACAGATGTCCCCAACAGCTTGTCTCTTTGTGGATTCCAGATCCACTCAAAGTGACAAGATTTAGATTCACCTAGAAGACAGACCCGTGTGTATGTCTATAAGGAGATTTCAGATTTTGTTAATCAATGTAGGAAAATCTACCATGAATTTAAGAGCACTGTGTCCTGAGCTTGGATCCTAGACTGAATGAAAAGGCGAAAGGGAGCTGATGCCCAGCTCTCAGCTCTCTTGGCTTCCTGACTGGGGATATCAGGTGACCAAATGTCTCTGCTGCCCTGCCTTCTCTACCATGAACCAAAAGAAATTCTTCCTTCAAATTCCTTTTTTAGATGGTTTTGTCCCAACAGTGAGAAAACTAACACAGCTGTTGTATTTCCATGTTGCTCTCCTAAAACACGGAAAGAGTAGAGCATCTGCACACAGACTAGGGTCAAATGAGGATCATTTTCTTTCAGGCTCTTTAGAAAGTGTAGCAGCATTAATTCATTCATTCAACATGTATAGATTTTCTGCCTGCTGTGTGGCAAGCACGGAGCAAGGTGCGAAGTATGAATTTGACACATTTCATTTCAACATGCATCTCCATTTTATTTTAGTCACTTTTAATATGTTTTCTGGTCTCACCAAATATAAAGAGTTTATGGAATTAGTGTAAGCTATAGCCTTAATTTGCGGTGTGGAGCCCAGGGTTTCTGATCAGGACTAAACAAACTTTAACTCAATAATCAAGGATAGAGTAGATGTGAATTTATCAGTAAGTTGGGAATACACAGTTCAGGAATTGAGACCAAAAATGTATCACTTTATCATACCAAGTTGCTTCTAAATGGTTTAATAAAAGAAAAATGTTTTGACTCTTACAAAACATCAAAACAGAAATTTTAAACCTTCTTTTTAGCAGAGGGAAAGAAAGAAAAAAAAAACCCTTCATTTCTTAGTCTTTCAAGGTCAGGCAGGTGGCATGCAAACACAAGACATTATTGAAGTAAGAAAAAAGATTTAACACAAGCGAAGAGAGATGCACAGCATGAATCAAATGTTGTTCACACCAGGTAAGCCAAGAAAATCTTTTTAGTCTCCCTTGGAATTCTTAGGATTTCATTAATTCTGATCCTCGTTTTTTGTCATGCTTACCACCTCGGGCTGAGTTCAGGATGACTCACTGTCTATTTTACTGCCATTATTGTTAGCTCTTTGATACAAACAAGACAGATATATGCCAACATTTAGATTACATTCTATATACATTTACCAACCTTCTGTCTCTACCAGGCCTGTCTGCTGCAGCCTGGCTGTACATATTCAGGATGTTATCATCATAGCCTCACCATGTACAATCCATAGCATCTCTGGTGGTCCCTAGAGACACTATTCAATATCAACCTCAAGAACAAACATGGATCTGTCGCAGATATCATCATACATTGGGTCACTACAATAACTGAAGTATGAAATGTGTCCTGAGGACTCATGGATGTCTCCATCTGATGACGGCACTGTAGAAGGCTGTAGAACTCAGCCGGAGGAAGTGTTTTTGGGGGTACTGGGCCTTAATGGCTACAGGCAACTTGCTTCCAACTTTTTCAATCAGCAAGCAGTCTCATGTCCTCACCACAACAGAGGTGGGACTGTTCCCTGTATCATGTGTTCTCTACCATGATAGACTGTATCCAAAATAAACTTTTTCTCCTTAAGTTGCTCACACCAGGTAGCATGTCAAAAGACAGGTAACACAGTTGTTAAAAGCCAAAAACAACTGATTACCTGAGAGATACTTCAACCTTCCGGCTCCTAGGTACCATTCCAATGAGCCACATGGCAGGGAGAACAGCAGAAGAGGGGCTCAAAGGTCTCATCTCGTCTGCAGCCCAGAAAGGTAAAGCTTTATGAATGGTAGTCAACACCAGGAATTGTCACTATAGCTCTCTTAACCAGAATTATATTTCATTTATATAAAAAATGAGTGAAATAGAAGTTTAACAGAAGCAAGATAACTAATTCCTCTTCAAAAATGTCTTCAGGATCCTGGCTACATTTCTTAAATATATGACATTTTTGCAAGGTGACAGTGTTTGCTATTCATCCCTGTACTAGAATGCTGAAGCATGCTAAGAATGCTGATTAATGCATTAATAAAATATGTCAGGCTTTGGATGAGATAAGCACAAATAAACATAGACTCCGTTCTAAGATGGCTAAGTATGCGAGGGATGTCACTGATAGCCATGCACAAACAGAAACGTTAACTGCTTCAAACTTGACTCTTCTCTTTGGTATTTTAACATACTAATAGTTAAATTTTAGGGAATACCATTAAATGTAAAAATGAACAAGAGATCTATTAAAGAAAATAGATTTTTCTTCTGGGTTGTGATCTTGGAAGATTTTAGGAGCTATTCTTTTGAGGGAATGGAAGGAGTACTGCTGAAAAAAAACTTATCATATAATATATTCTCATGATTGTTTCCCTCCCCTATTCCTCCCCTACTGTTCCCACCTCCTCCCTAACAATGTAACCCTATATCCTCTCTCTTTCTCTTTCTCCTTCTCTTTCTTTTTCTCTTTCTCTCCCTTCCCCTCTCTCCCTATATCTTTCTCTCTAAAAAACAAACAAACAAACAAACAAAAACAGGCAAAAAAGAAAATAAAAATCTTAAGAAACAGATACACCTTATAAAAATACAAAATTATATATACTATATACACAAAAATCAGTTAGGCAAAGTAAGAAAAATGCCCAAACAAAGAGATACAAGATCAAAAAGCTACAAAAATATCATTGAATTCCATTTTGTGTTGGTCATCTACTGCTGGGCATGGGGCCCACACTTAAGTTTGTTGATATATACAGTGAGACTTCCAGGAACTATTCTTCTGCAGGCTGCTTTTGAACCTTTGAATTGAAATTCTCCAATAACAACACAAAGTGAATTATTCTTTGCAACAGTCCAAACTCACCTAGCTACCAACTCTTGTTTTTGATACACAAACCCCTAAATTGGAAGTTATAGCAACTACTTAAATCTATGAAAAAATAAGCATAAACCCACTGAGAGGTAGGTGATTTGGATGTCCTTCCTACACTGAAGAAAAGTCATACTTTTCTACTTTGAAGAACATGTCACGTAACACAAGAAAAAAAAAGATTCTCCTCGGTTTTGACATTTTATGAAAGAAGATATATTTTGATGATGTTCTCAGTTGTTCATATGATTGAGCCCTGTGAGACTACTGTAATTTTTCTGTAAGATATATAACAAGAAAGCTCTTCACGAATACTCTCTCTTTTGAGGGAAAAGAAAACAGCAGGGTTGAAGCAGACAACTATGATGAAAACTCACCAAGCAGAAGCACCATGTTGGCAATTGGCAGGTATATTATGCATTCATGTTTTGAGTAGCCATGGGATGTTCTTATAGCCAAACTTAGAAAGATAAATCAGAAGGCAGGGTGCCATTGCTGGACCTACTTTGCAGTGCTGGAAGGGCTCCTACTCAATCCACTAAGGATGCTGTCACAGCTGAGTGATCTGACAGAGACATAATTTATAAGAGATTTGTACAAATCCAGTTGAGAGGAAAAGTAAGAGTTAGAAATACTACTCCGTACACCATCTACTTATCCCTGAAGCACATCGACCACCTGCAGACTCTACTGCTAATGTGCAATTTCATCAGAAAGTATGAAAAGTTAAGAAAATTGAACTAAAATGTTTCACTTCGAACTTGAATTAAGTTCAGGATACTTAAATGAAAGCTCAGACTTCAAACTTTGCCAGTGGTTGAAGATGCAGTTTGGAATGAAGTCCAACAATCATATCAGCTTATAGTAAGTACTAAGGGTGTTTTTGAATCTCTGTTGTGTTTTGTTTCCTTTTTTCTTTTCTTTTCTTTTTTTCTGATATCACAGAGATGACATCAGGTATTCATATATTCAGAAGTTCATGATTTGCACCATGGAAGTGTACCTGTTAATTTCACAACTCTTCATGTTGTAACACTTAGCCAATAGCTTCACATGTAACTCTTTGTTAACATAGAAACTTACAACTGGTCACAGTGTAGAGAATAAGTGTCTAGAGTGCACATCTATAAATGGAGCATCTACATTACCTCCTCAACTCTCAAACCTCAGGCAATATCAAGCGAAAGAGTGGGTGAATGGTAAACAGAAATCAAGGAGGACCAGAGTGAAACAACATCTTCTGGATATGACATGGCCACTGTACTTATATGATATGTGAGGTTACCTGCACAAGACCTTCACAGGACCAAACCAATCAATAGTTCAGTATAGAGGTATGGAGGGTCCCACAAGTTGCTATTCATAGCTGGAGAGCTATTGATAGTTGCTGGTGCTGGTGGGAGAGGAAACTGGTGAGATGCCTGTGAGTCAGTCAGGCAGCTCCAGAGATGCATCTTACATGAGTAACTCCCCTGTTCCCATGCCACATGAGATTGTTTTCTGGCCTACACACTAGTAAGTAGCCTCTGTTACCTCCTTTGTTCACTAAGCTAGACTTGGATGGAATCATTTCCTTGGTCTGTCATTGATGCCCTTTCAGATGTGAGTAGGCATATGTGTATGCTCAGATAAAAAGTCATTTTTGTTTCAGACAAGTGCCTTTCAGTGTATCCTCAAGTGACAGAAAAGAGAGCTAGAGACACTCTGATGACTCATTTCTTGAGGTACTAATCCAATTCATGAGACTTCCAATCTCAAACCATCATTATCTTCCAAAGCCCCCTCCTCTGAACATCACTCCATTAACTGATGTGATTTCAGCACATGAAAGGGGGACTGCGCACCGTCATTAGTTTTGTGACAACATATTTTCTAAAGGATAGGCTCTTAAATTCAGTACTAAAAAGACAAGCAGAAGGCTGAGTTTTCTGTATGCCAGAGAGCCATAGAGAGAGCTCAGTGTTCCCGAAAAGAAGCGTTGTACCTTAATATGCTACATTCATGGGTAGGGAAAGGCACATTGGCATGCTAGTCCAGTGGGAGAGGAAACTGGTGAGATGCCTGTGAGTTGGTCAGGGAGCTCCAGAGATGTGTCTAAAATGAGTAGCTCCCCTCTTCCCATGCCACATTTATTGTTTCAGTGGGGATGCAAGAGATTGACAGTTCTGAGGTCTGAAACAAATTACAATTATTTTGGCCCAAGAATTTTCACTAAAATCACATTATGAAATTAGTGCCACCTACTCACTTAACTAAACATAAAATAGAAGAACAATCGGGTATGGCAGTGCATGCTTGTGATCCCTGATCTCGGGAGACTGAAGCATGAAGTTCACGAGTTAGAGGCTAGCCTGAGCTGGACAATGCCAAAATCTGCTGACAACATAGAAGAGCCAGCTGAAGCTTCTATTCATCCTCCATCGTACTTCCTTGAAGTTTGAAACAATCAGCTGATAGCTACATTAGTTACTTGTTCTGTTTATATAACAAAATACTGAACAAGAATCCACCTTAAGGGAGGACTGGCTTATTTTGGCTCAAAGTTTTTAGAGTAAAGTCCACTGTGGCAGGTAGGTTGTAGTGGCTGGAGATTGGGGCACCTATTTATATTGTGTCTGCATCCAGTAAGCAGGGAGAAATGAATGCTGGTGCTGAGACTCTTTGCTTTTTATGTAAGTCAAGGCTCACGTTTACATTAGGATGAGTCTTCCCAGCCAAATTAATCTAATCAAGGGAATCCCTCACAAGCATACCAAGACCTTGTCTGCTATGTGAGTCTAGATCCTGTAGGGTTGATAGTTAACATTAACCATTACACTTGCTAAGTACTAACCACATGGAAAATTCCTATTAGTATCAAGGGATTCTAGAAATTGCATGATGCAAGTTGTTTCTTGCATGGACTTCTTGGGAAAGAACAAAATGCTAACCAAAAACTATGCATTGATGTGATTTATAAAAGAATAGGAAGATGAGAGAAAAAAATTTGTTCGTGGATATCAGAAGTCCTTTAGGGAAATACAACTACACAATTCACAAGATAACTGAATAAATTATCTGGGGAAAGTTCTCTACTAGTCATTTCCTTGGCTTACTTTCAAGGTCAAAAAGAAAGATGTAAATTTTTAAAATTATTTATTAGATATTTTCTTTATTTACATTTCAAATGCTATCCCAAAAGTTCCCTATGCCTCCCCCCGCCCCCCGCCCTGCTCCCCTACCCACTCACTCCCATATTAAAAGCAGCAAGGGAAAAAGGTCAAGTAACATAAAAAGGCAGGCCTATTAGAATTACTCCAGACTTCTCACCAGAGACTATGAAAGCAAGAAGATCCTGGACAGATGTTATACAGACACTAAGAGAACACAAATGCCAGCCCAGGCAACTATACCCACCCAAACTCTCAATTACCATAGATGGAGAAACCAAAGTATTCCATGACAAAACCAAATTCACACATTATCTTTCCACGAATCCAGCCCTTCAAAAGATAATAACAGAAAAAAAAAATACAATGATGGAAACTATGCCCTAGAAAAAGCAAGAAAGTAATCCTTCAACAAACCTAAAAGGAGACAGCCAAGAGAAGAGGATGCCAACTCTAACAACAAAAATAATAGGAAGCAACAATTACTTTTCCTTAATATCTCTTAATATCAATGGACTCAATTCCCCAATAAAAAGACATAGACTAACAGACAGGCTACACAAACAGGACCTAACATTTTGCTGCTTGCAGGAAACCCATCTCAGGGAAAAAGACAGACACTGCCTCAGAGCGAAAGGCTGGAAAACAATTTTCCAAGCAAACAGTCTGAAGAAACAAGCTGGAGTAGCCATTCTAATATCGAATAAAATTGACTTCCAACCCAAAGTTATCAAAAAGGACAAGGAGGGGCACTTCATACTCATCAAAGGTAAAATCTTCCAAGAGGAACTCTCAATTCTAAACGTCTATGCTCCAAATGCAAGGGCAGCCACATTCATTAAAGAAACTTTAGTAAAACTCAAAGCACACATTGGACCTCAAACAATAATAGTGGGAGAGGTCAACACCCCATTTTCATCAATGGACAGATCATGGAAACAGAAACTAAACAGAGACACAGTGAACAAATGGATTTAACAGATATCTACAGAACATTCTATCCTAAAACAAAAGGATATACCTTCTCAGCACCTCATGATACCTTCTCCAAAATTGACTATATAATTGGTCATAAAACAGGACTCAACAGATACATAAATATTGAAATTGACCCATGCAACCTATCAGATCACCATGGACTAAGGCTGAACTTCAATAACAACATAAATAATTGAAAGCCAACATTCACCTGGAAACTGAACAACACTCTACTCAATGATTCCTTGGTCAAGGAAGAAATAAAGAAAGAAATTAAAGACTTTTTAGAGTTTAATGAAAATGAAGCTGAAAGACTCCAAGAGGAGCCCCTCGCTCAGGCCTCAGGACAATAGTGGACACCCAAGAACTCAGGACAGACTGAGCTTGTTGCAAACCACATGAGGCTTTATTCAGGAAAGCCAGAGCTCTGGGGACGACTCATATCCCATGCAAGGGTAGAGGAGTTGACCTCGAGGGGAAAGAGTTCCCAGTTTTTATAGGCCCTCAGGGGGGAAAGGAGAAGGGGGAGATTAGGGGACTTCCAGATCTAAACAATGTCTATTCTCAAGAAATGGGTATGGGAGGGGTACAAGGAAAGAGTCTAATGAAGGTGCAGCAATGGGCACACACCTGGTCAGAACATTGGCAGACACACAGGTTCGAGGAGTGGCCAGAGCATTGTGCACCTCTATCTTTCTAAATCAGTGAAGCTAGTTCTGCTAACACTGACGTCTATCTTGCCAATTTCAGGGCTTCTGTGTCCTTTTACATTCTGCCAGGATCTTTCAAAGCCACAACATATCCAAACTTATGGGACACAATCAGAGCATTTCTAAGAGGAAAACTCAGAGCTCTGAGTGCCTCTAAAAAGAAACTAGAGAGAGCACACACTAGCAGCTTGACAGCACACCTAAAAGCTCTAGAACAAAAGGAAGCAAATTCACCCAAGAGGAGTAAGCAGCAGGAAATAATCAAACTCAGGAGTGAAATCAACCAAGTAGAAACAAGAAGAACTATTCAAAGAATCAACCAAATGAGGAGCTGGTTCTTTGAAAAAAATCAACAAGATAGATAAACCCTTAGCCAGACTCACTAGAGGGCACAGGGACAGCATCCTAATTAACAAAATCAGAAATGAAAGGGAGATATAACAACAGATCCTGAAGAAATCCAAAACACCATCAGATCCTTCTACAAAAGGCCATACTCAACAAAACTGGAAAACCTGGATGAAATGAACAAATTTCTAGACATACCAGGTACCAAAGTTAAATCAGGATCAGATTAATGACCTAAACAGTCCTATATCCCCTAAAGAAATATAAGCAGTCATCAATAGTCTCCCAACCAAAAAAAAGCCCAGCACCAGATGGGTTTAGTGCAGAGTTCTATCAGACCTTCAAAAAAAGACGTAATTCCAACTCTCCTCAAACTATCCTACAAAATAGAAACAGGAGGTACTTTACCCAATTCATTCTCTGAAGCCACAATTACTCTGATACCTAAACACACAAATATCGAACAAAGAAAGAGAATTTAAGACCAATTTCCCTTATGAATATCAAATGCAAAATTCCTCAATAAAGTTCTTGCTAACCGAATCCAAGAACACATCAAAACAATCATCCATCCTGACCAAGTAGGTTTCATCCCAGGGATGCAGGGATGGTTCAATATACGGAAATCCATCAACGAAATCCACTATATAAACAAACTCAAAGACAAAAACCACATGATCATCTCCTTAGATGCTGAGAAAGCATTTGACATAATCCAACACCCATTCATGATAAAAGTCTTGGAAAGATCATTGATTCGAGGCCCGTATCTAAACATAATAAGAACAATCTACAGCAAGCCAGTAGCCAACATCAAAGTAAATGGTGAGAAACTGGAAGCAATCCCACTAAAATCAGGAACTAGACTAGGCTGCCCACTTTCTCCCTACCTATTCAATATAGTACTTGAAGTCCTAGCCAGAGAAATTCAATAACAAAAGGAGATCAAGGGGATACAAATTGGAAAGGAAGAAGTCAAAATATCACTATTTGCAGATGATATGATAGTACATATAAGTGACCCTAAAAATTCCACCAGAGAACTCCTAAACCTGATAAACAGCTTCAGTGAAGTAGCTGGATATAAAATTAACTCAACAAGTCAATGGCCTTTCTCTACACAAAGGATAAACAGGCTGAGAAAGAAATTAGGGAAACAACACCCTTCACAATAGTCACAAATAATATAAAATACCTTGGTGTGACTCTAACTAAGGAAGTGAAAGATATGTATGATAAGTACTTCAAGTCTCTGAAGAAAGAAATCAAAGAAGATCTCAGAAGATGGAAAGATCTGCCATGTTCATTCGTTGGCAGGATCAATATAGTAAAAATGGCTATCTTGCCAAAAAGCAATCTACAGATTCAATGCAATCCTCATCAAAATTCCAACTCAATTCTTCAATGAATTAGAAAGGGCAATTTGCAAATTCATCTGGAATAACAAAATTTCTAGGATAGCAAAAACTCTTCTCAATGATAAAAGAACCTCTGGTGGAATCACCATGCCTGACCTAAAGCGGTACTAAAGAGCAATTGTGATGCAAAAAAAAAAAAAAAAACTGCATGGTACTGGCATAGCAACAGACAAGTAGACCAATGGAATAGAATTGAAGACACAGAAATGAACCCACACACCTATGGTCACTTGATCTTTTACAAGGGAGCTAAAACCATCCCGTGGGAAAAAAAGACAGCATTTTCAACAAATGGTGCTGGCACAACTGGTTGTTATCATGTAGAAGAATGCAAATCGATCCATTCCTATCTCCTTGTACTAAGGTCAAATCTAAGTGGATCAAGGGACTCCACATAAAACCAGAGACACTGAAACTTATAGAGGAGAAAGTTGGGAAAAGCCTTGAAGATATGGGCACAGGGGGAAAATTCCTGAGGGAACAGCAATGGCTTATGCTGTAAGATCAAAAATTGACAAATGGGACCTCATAAAATTGCAAAGCTTCTGTAATAATAAGAGAATAAGAGAAATTCAATAAGAGAAAAAGAATAATAAGAGAAAAAGAAGAAAAATAATAAGAGAATAAGAGAAATTCAATAAGAGAAAAAGGCCACCAACAGATTGGGAAAGGATCTTTACCTACCCTAAATCAGATAGGGGACTAATATCCAATATATATAAAGAACTCAAGAAGGTGGACTCCAGGAAATCAAATAACCCCATTAAAAAATGGGGCTCAGAGCTAAACAAAGAATTCTCACCTGAGGAATACCAAATGGATGAGAAGCACCTGAAAAAATGTTCAGCATCCTTAATCATCAGGGAAATGCAAATCATAACAACCCTGAGATTCCACCTCACACCAGTCAGAATGGCTAAGATCAAAAATTCAGGTGACAGCAGATGCTGGAAAAGATGTGGATAAAGAGGAACACTCCTCCATTGCTGTTGGGATTGCAAGCTTGTACAACCACTCTTGAAATCAGTCTGGTGGTTCCTCAGAAAATTGGACATAGTACTACCGGAGGATCTCGCAATACCTCTCCTGGGCATATATCCAGAAGACGTTCCAACTTGTAATAAGGACACATGCTCCACTATGTTCATAGCAGCCTTATTTATAATAGCCAGAAGCTGGAAAGAATTTAGATGTCACTCAACAGAGAAATGGATACAGAAAACGTGATACATTTACACAATGAAATACTACTCAGCTATTAAAAAGAATGAATTTATGAAATTCCTAGGCAAATGGATGGACCTGGAGGGTATCATCCTGAGTGAGCTAACCCAATCACAAAAGAACTCACATATGTACCCACTGATAAGTGGATATTAACCCAGAAACTTAGAATACCCAAGTTACAAGTTGCAAAACACATGAAACTCAAGAAGAACGAAGAACAAAGTGTGGTCACTTTGCCCTTTCTTAAAATTGGGAACAAAACAGCCATGGAAGAAGTTACAGATACAAAGTTTGGAGCTGATACAAAAGGATGGACCATTTAGAGACTGCCACACCCGGGGATCCATCCCATAATCAGCCTTCCAAAGGTAGACACCACCGCACACACCAGCAAGATTTTTGCTGAAAGGACCCTGATAGAGCTGTCTCTTGTGAGGCAATGCCAGTGCCTAGCAAACACAGAAGTGGATGCTCATAGTCACCTATTGGATGGAACACAGGGCCCCCAATGGAGGAGCTAAAGAAAGTACTCAAGGAGCTAAAGGGGTCTGCAACCCTATAGGTGGAACAACAATATGAACTAACCAGTACCCCCAGAGCTCGTGTCTCTAGCTCTGCTATGTAGCAGAAGATGGCCTAGTCGGCCATCATTAGGAAGAGAGGCCTCTTGGTATTGCAAACTTTATATGCCCTAGTACAGGGGAACATCAGGGCCAAGAAGTGGAAGTGGAGGGCGGAGGAGGGTATGGGGGACTTTTGGGATTGCATTTGAAATGTAAATGAAGAAAATACCTAAGAAAAAATATATTAAAAAACAAAAAGTATTTCATGGGAAACTGTTCTTCTGAAACCCCATTCTTTGTCACCCATGATTCACTTTAGTCTAGGGATGAAATCTTTGCTTAATGGATGTTAAATATTGTTGTTAATAATCATTATATAATTTCTACAATATCATATGTAAATAATTGACCATGTCTCTACACAAACTAGATTTAAATTTTCACCCTGCAGTCACATTGTATGTATTTTTAACTTTTGAAAAAGAAGACAGTAAGTTTTCTCCTTGTGATCATATTATACATCTTTTCAATTTCCAAACTCTTTTATGTAGATGTCAAATTCTGCCTCTTGCAACCCCAAATCCTCTCCGAAGTATCCACTGTGAGTATAATTTTTCAACTAGAATTTCTTTTGGATCACTCAGCTACTTCTGTTGTAATAGGTTATAGGGTTTTAAGACCTTTCTGGTGATATTTTTGAAAAAGATAATTTCAGGGCTGGAAAGATGGCCTATTGGTTAAGAACATGAACTGATCTTGCAGAGGAACCAAGTTTGTTTCTCGGCATCCACCTAGGACAGCTAACAATAACCTTTAACTCCAGCTCCAGGGATCCAACATGTGCTTTAGTTCCATGGCCATTCCCATATCTCTTGCTCTCTCTTTCTGTCTTTGTCACAGAAAGTAGGAACCATAAGTAAAATTTTCAAAAACAAAATGTAAGCTAACTCCATAAAGCATAAATTTGACAAATTGTTTTCCAAAAGCTTTCAAAGCTTTAAGCTTTATAAATTGTAAGAAAATAAAATACGATAATAACTCATATTTCATTTATCTTTTAAGTAAAACATAAATCAATTAACAGAGACTCTTGAGATACAATTGAACCAATAGACCAGAAGACACTTGGCATGAAATCAACTTATTAGATTCAAAGATAAGGGCACCAACACTGAAAAGCATGGACCACAGGACGCCACACCAGAGCTGCTCAGATGGTAGGGCAAAGAACAGAAAAGGAAACAGAGCCATGGAAAAAATGGATGAGACAGGACATGAAGACTTACGTTTGATTAGCTTGGGTTATTCTAGTAGACTCTGAGAAATAAGAACTCCTTCTTCCCTTTGTCTGGCCCTATGTGACTAGAGCAGAGCTGGTAGCCCTGGTATTATTAGTGGAATAGATGGGGTGTTTGGGCTATGAGCCCTGGGTGGACTAATTTGCATATGGGAAGCACACTCACAGATGATCTCTCTTCTAACTCTTGGCGGACACTCCCTCAAGGCTCAGCAAAGCTCCAGATTGAAAAAAAAAATCAGAACACATAAAATAAAATACTTAATTAAGATGTCTGTGCCTTACAATATTATAGTCATTTAAAAGATCCCTCACAAATACCTCTACCTTTCATGTCTCCTAAGAACTCATTAAAAACAACGCAATGGTGCATTCAGAATAAATCAAATCCCAATTGCCGTAAAAACTACTAGGTGTAGATAGTGAATTAAAATGATTTAGTGACTGCCGGAAAATAAGATGAAAATGGATTTAAATTGATGAAGAAAATTAAGACTCCCAAAAACACCATGTTCAGAATAAAGTACTGTGATACTAGCGTGAACAGGGTAATGATTAAAGAAATTTCATTGCACAACTCCTGGACCAGTTCACATCTTTCCTAATCTCTCTAAGGGGTAGAGATGATGGTGTCTTACCAGAGGACAACAGCCTAAAAAAATAATCTTCCAAGGGTATGTTAAATTAACTTTCAAATAAATAAAAATGTAAATAATTATATTTAGAATTCTAAGTATATGAGTGGAGAAAAGCACAGGAAAATACTTTATGCATAGTTTTTAATTATGCTAAAATTTGTGCACAGTATATTTTCCTATTTTTTATGTTTTGGGTTTAAAATGTAATTGCATCATTTCCCTCCTTCTGTTTCCTTTCTCATGCCCACCCCAGTTTCCCCTCTCAAATTCATGACTTCGCTTTCTTCAGCTGTTGTTCACTTGCTCACTTAGCTTACCATTGCTTACATGAGTATGATTTCCGAGCTTAGCAATTGGTACTGGATAAGCAATTAGGGGCTCATCCCTGCAGAAGACTATTTCACTCAATCTCAGCATTCCTTGGCTTCCTGTAGTTCCTCTGTTTAGGTGTGTGACCCTAATTATTTTCCATTTTGAACATTTTAAGCACATGTCTAGTATTAATTAAGCATACTCACATTGTGCGAATAAACACCATCATCTTTCTGTAGAACACTTTCATCTTCCTGGCATGAAAATCTGCACCCATTAAGCACAAACTGCATTGTGGTTTTATTTATGCTTCCAACAACTATTCTACTTTGTATTTCTAGGATTTTTAACTATTCTAAGTACCTTGTAAACTTGGAATAACACAGTACCTTCTTTTTACATTTATCTATTTTGTGTGTGTATATGTGGGGTATCAAAGGATACACACATGCCACAGCACATCTGTGGAGGTCAGAAAGCAACTTGTAGAGGTGGATTTTCACCTTTGACTATGAGTCCTCAAAGCCAAGTTCAGGGTTGCTTTACAGTAAGTGCTTTTCTGCTGAGCAATCTCTCAATCCCCAGTGTTTTCAATTTATGACAAATTGAATTCACTGAGCATGATGTCCTCAAAGTTCACCCATATAATGTTTCAAGATTTCCCTACTATATTTTGTTTATCCATCCACTGATGAACAATTGAGTTGTTTTATGTTCTTGGTCATGGTAAACATGCTGCTGTAAATCTGATTGTACAGGAATCTTTTTTGAGATTTCACTTTAAGCCCTTTAGAAGTTTTGCTGTATTGTATAGTAGTGTTATCTTGAAATGCATTTGATGAATCTTGAAATGTTTTGTTGTACTTTTATACCACAAAATTTCAAAAACTGTGTCACTGTATTTTAATAAAAAGTTTAATAACAAAGAATACTCATGTATATGTATGTATATACATGTATATCTCCATCTCCATTCCATTTATATCTATAGCTATATCTATAGCTATAGCTACATACAGAAAGCTTCTATATGGGCCTACATTTCAGTATTGACTCAATAGAGCACTATCTGGTCTACCTTATCCACAACATCTCTTAGCCTCTTAGCCAACCACATCACTGGTGATATATTTACTAATGTGCTGGGCTGGGCTGGGAAACCATTGTCACTCATGCACATGCATCACAATGGACCTAGTTTATCCCCCAAAATCACAATGGCTCTCAGCATTTAGTGGAAAACACATTAAAATGCTGTTTAATGAGTGATTGGATTTTTACATTGTTTTCATTGGTTCATAGGCAGAAAAAAATACAACTAAGAAGTAAAATGTATTAGTTTTCATTTCTAATTCTATGAAATTCTCTTTTTAAATAAACTAAGTATTATAACTCTTTATTTCTCTTGCTTGCTTGTTGTTGGTAAAGCGGAAAAGATTTTGCTAATCATGAAAGCACAGTCCTCCTGCCTCAGTCTCCCAAGTGCTCGAATTATAAGCCTGTGGCACCAAATGCATCTATATTGTACTTTTAAAACTTAAAAAACAGCAAGTCATGGGACTGGGGACCTCAGTTGGTAAAGTCGTTGCCTGATATCCATGAGGTCCTACATTCAATCTTTATTCCCATCTAAAATGTTATTCACGTTCACACCTGTAACCTTAGCATTTAGATGGTTGGAGAAGAATCAAAAATTTTAAGGCTATCCTTGGCTAAAGCACCCCTGTCTCATCAATAAAACAAAGCAAAGCAAAACAAAAGGATGGATTATTCAAATACACAAACATAAAGTACCTTTAATATTCAGGATGGATTTTTAGCACCCAGCTAGCCCATAAACCCCTTCCTCTTTATAATGTGGCCAAGGTACCATTGAGTCCCGAAAACTTCCAGGCTGAAAGGGAGGGGTCCTTAGGGATTTATTGGTGTTTTGATACTGTCTGTTCACTGGTCATTTGTCCTATGATATGCTCCCATTACAAATCCCCTAACAAATCTCACTGATATCTCAGTGAGGCATCCGAGATAACATTGATTATGTAATTCCATACCAAGGACATGGTGATTGTTACTCTATATTCTGAACTTGGTGAGATTTAGAGTCACCATGGGGTCAGAAAATTTTGGGAATGTTGATGAGAGGGTTTCTAAACTGGGTTGAGGTACAACTGTCAACTCTAACTACAGGTAGCATCATTCCATGAGCTAGAGTCATATGCTAAATAAAAAAGAGGAGGAAAGGTAAAGATTAAACATTTGCAAGACTGAGTAAGTGATTAGAAGTCAATGGTTGTGGAAAGGTTAGACTGCTGTAGGTCTACAAAGTCATTCCAATTTATCTTGAACTATCTTTAATTCCCACCTATGTTGTCCACCTGTGTTTTTTTTTATCTAATATCACTGTGACTAATAAGTAAAACCTTTGGGATGTTGTATTTAACATACCATTAACTTCCACCTTCCACCAACTTAAAGGTTAAGAGCATCATCAATAATATCCAAGATCAATAGCAGAGATTTCTGTGCTTTATTTAAAACTACCTATTGGTAGTTTCTACTGTAAACAGCCTTAATTTCTGACTTTCTTTGTTCTGTTAATATAAAACTTTCATCAAACCATTATCATTTAGACATGAAATTTGGGGTAACCTAAATCTGTCTTCTTTGGTCATAGCCATTCTTACTTGACTCCTGAATAAACTGTCTCTTGTCACCTGTAGATGATAGTTGTGTATTTGCCTCAATAGATTCTTAAATATAGATGCAAACCCATGATGGACATTATCTTTGACTTGAGAACAAAAATAAATTCTCCCTTTTTTATGTTATTTAAATCAGGTTATTTGTTTCAGTAATATGTAACTGATGTAGACACTGTGGGGGTGAGTCTGGTAGCCACACGTCAGGTATGCAGTGGACACAACAAATTCTATGTAGAGAAAGTGTGTGTCTTTAACTTAGATTCTTTCTGTTCTCTCAAGGAAACTGATTTAGCTTTACTGTGCAAAACTAGACTGAATGGGCTGGGTTCACTGGGAAAACCTTTATAGAGAAAGATTGAAATGGTAAACCAAGAAAAAGGTTCTGAGAAAGGCCAGGAGCACATCCTGTTGTGGCTCTGTGATTCCTTAAAAGGAACTTGTATGAGGTGTTTCCAGTGGGGAGCGAGTATCTGTTTTTGAAAATATGAGTTGCCAAAGGAAGCAATTAGAGGAGAGGGTTAGAGGAGGCGGTGCTACCACCCTTGTGAGTCATTCTAGTTCGTGAGGAGCAGCTGCAAGCTGCAAAACAGGAAAGAACAGAAAAAAACCATCAGGTAGCAAACAGAAGAAAAATTCACTCTGCGGCCCCTAGAAGTCAACAGAATAACTGGCCATTGGGACCTAATAATTTCCAACTTGGGGAAGAACATATTTGAAAAACAAACAGTCACAAAAACTTTGGCAAGGTGAGAGTTGCAGGAGTGGACAAACTGTGTGGTAATTAGCAGAAGGAAGTCTACCATGCCTCTGCTGGCCTGAATTTGTTGGAAGAGTTGTAGGAAAACAGAGCTCAGAAATTCCCTGGTGATCAGAAAGCTCCAGAGTATACATTTTCTGAGATTAAGAACTGGATGAGATCTTTGCCCTTCACACCAGCCATTCTTTTCCTTCTGTATCCAGGCTCTGCATCCATCCTGCCAGAATGGCTGATACAATGCCTGCCCACCAAGGACCAGAGCGCTCTCTCCCCCCACCCCCTCTCTCTTTGGTGCTGTTTTTCTATGACCTCACCAACAGGCTTAGCAGTGTGGTGCTCTGAGGGAGAGCATCTCTTCTTGGGAGCACACTATGTATTCATCTGGAAAAATAGAAGAGAGGCACACGCATAATATACCCCATCACTCACAGAAACTGAGACAGCAGGCCTCAGCAGATGGTTTGGTCAGTAAAGTGCTTGGATTAAAAGCATAAAGAGCTGAATTGAATCCCTAGAATGATGTAAAAATTTCAGGTGTGATGACATATTTATAGTCCTGTTATTGGGAAGATGGAAAGAGAAAGATACCTGGAGCTTGCAGGCCAGCCAGTCTAGCCTAATTTTGGGTTCTCTGGTCTTAATGGGAGACACTTAAAGTTGACTTCTGGCTTCCACATGCATATACATGCATGTACACAAATACATAAACACACACACACACATACACACACACGGACGCACACACACGCGCAAGCACGCACACAGGCACGCGCAAGCATGTGCGGACAAAATGAGGTTAAAGCAGGTCTTTTGGGCCACTACAGACCAGAAAGGATACTACTCAGAGCTACATCCCCAGATCTACTTTTTCCTGATGGTCATCTACCTTGTCTCACCATGGAACGAATGAGTACTGATTTACTTAAAAATCATTCCTTCAGCAGGATTTTGTTTGGCAAGAAAGAAGTGGATATAAAAGGAGAGTGAAGGAAAAGATTGAATAATGATGCCTTGTTTATTTATTACCACGTTACTTAATTCTGTGTCCCATGTGCCATACCTTCATAGAGGGTTGTTCTGCATTTCTCTGCAACCCAGGCGTCTTGCTGTGTCTGTCTTCTCATAAAGTGTGACACCTCTGTGGCTAATGAGATGATTCTGTTGATAAGATGCCCACTGCACAAGCATGAGGACCCAAGTTTAATCCTCAGTGTCTATACAATCATGATGGCGGCACATGGAAGAGAAACACTCCTCATTTCCGGGTTAACCAGGAAGCAAAGGAAGAAATGCTGGTGTTATCTAAACTTCTTCTTTCTTTTTTATTCCATCCAGGCCCAGCGTGTGTGGGATACTGTCATTCACAGTCAATCCAGGTCTTCCTTCCTTGATTAATCTTCTCTGATAGACAAACCCAATGGCATTCTTAACTGACCTCCTACACACACTAACTTCTCAATTCAATAAAATTGGCAACATTAACCTTCACAACCAGAAGCCCTCTACAACCATGGAGGCACAGCCAATATTAAACTGGCAAAGCCTACTAATGCTGATATTATTGGGTTAAGGGGACTCCTCTAGTTCAAAGCAAAGAATACAGCTAGGGAACCAGGTAGATATGAGGAACAGGGTACTCTGAAAAAGCCAGTGATCCTGTGCTTGGTCTGCTGAAATCCATGACTTAATGGGCAATTCAACTTTCTAGACATAAAGTTTTTTCTTCCTTAATGTGTCCAGTGCTTGGGAGTGACAATCTCCCAGATTACAATTGTCACTATGGCTGTCCATTGCAAGCATTGACTGGAGGTATAGCAAGAATGAAAATGGGAAATCGTCACACATCAGTATATGTACAGTCTGAAGATCTATTGAGAGATGCAGATTTAATCCTGCATGGGGCCTGAGATTGTGCATTTCCACCCAACTTCACAACTCGGGACTACATTGTGTGTGGGGATGGGAGCCAGTGACTCTCCCGTCAGCCCCACAGTTAGATCAATCAGGAAACATTAACCATACCTATGCCATGGGTTCCATCCACCCTGCTTCTGGTTTTATGGTGTTTACAGTGTTGAAGGTAAAAGTAATGTTCAGCAAATCATCTCATTGATACTTGTGAAGGAAAAAAAAAAAACAGCCTGGTGATCTGGACATTTTCATCCAGGTTGGTGTTTGTTTGTTTGTTTGTATGTTTGTTTCTCTTACCATGGACATGGACCTCAAGAATAGAAGCTCATAAGTCAACCCATGTCCCAGTGCTTTGTCCACAGATGAAATTGGTGTGCACATTTCACCATATCATTGGCTTTGGCTCCAGCCACCAAAGACTCCTCACTGCCCTTTATTCTTGTTCCTTTTCTTTCTTTTATCTTCTGTTCCTCTTCCCTATTCTAATAGAACAACCTTGGGTGCTTATGAAGCTATGGAAAGCAGCAGAGTTACATATCACCGAGTGAATGTTTATTTTTTACCAGAAAAGAAAAAGATCCAAGAATTCCAGACATTAATAGTCTTTGTTATATAAGAATAACTGAGCTACTTCTACTGACTTGTAAGTTTCCTTCTATAAAACTGTAGAGGAGAAAAGAAAGGAGGAAAGGAGGAGGAGATTAGGTAAGGCAAAAAAAAATCTGTGCAGTGTGTAGATGTGGGACTTCCTTGTCTGCCTGCAGTGACGTCATTCATTGTCTTTTCATCTGTTACTTGAGTCACCACTATTCCCTGTCTCAATAAGCAGATGTTTGTGGACTTTCCTAGCACCCTTTCAGCGATGTCAGATCATTCACTTCCTGATGGCACCAGTCCAGTTACAATCCTTATCAACTGTTAAATTAGATATAAACTAGAGGTTTAAAAGCAACCAAACTAGAGAAACACTCTCCTAGCAATGACCTAGTTTCCTTGAGATTTATCTCTTGCTGGGAAACATAGAATGCAACCTGCAAGCAAAATGCCAGCTTACTGGGTATACTGATTAATGGAATTCTGCTTTATCTATTTTTATCATGTCCCTTAAAACTCATGAGAGCTACCCACTTCCTAAACACCAGTTTTCCATTATTCACATACCTTCATAGCCACCCAATGCAAAAGAAAACTCCTTTGAAATAGCTCCTTTCAGTAGCTGCTTCTTTTGGTTTTGATTGTATATAAGCTCTCGATGAGTATGGCATTCGGTTCTGCATAGTTCCTATTTAAAAGTGTTTGATTGAGCAGGTGAAATCTCCACCTAACTAAGCAGGTCTCTGAGCACTGTAATACAACTGAGTGCATCTGATATGGAGAAACGTGAGTTATCACCATGGGCCCTGAAGTCAGCATCTGAGAAATGACATTTGGAGCAAAGATGAACGGTCCCCTGAGAAGACCATCTAATGATGGTGGTGATAAGGTTCTAGAACTTTCTTGCCCTTTCTGTGTACTGAAAGGTTTGTGAGAAATAAGATCAAATAAAAGAATTCTCGGCTTCTTCTGAGTTAAGACACAGTGGGGGAGGCGGCCTCAGCCTCAGCAGCAGCAGTCGCCATCTTGGTTCCGGGACTCAGCAGAACTTAGGAAATTAGTCTGAACAGGTTAGAGGGTGCGCCAGAGAACCTGACAGCTTCTGGGACGGGCAGAAGCACAGAGCCGCTGAGGCAGCAGCCTGGGCGGGCCGCAGACAACCGGCCACCATCCGGACCAGAGGACAGGTGTCCGCCTGGCTTGGGAGGCGACCTCAGCCTCAGCAGCAGCGGTCGCCATCTGGGTTCCGGGACTCCACGGGACCTAGGAAATTAGTCTGAACAGGTTAGAGGGTGCACCAGAGAACCGGACAGCTTCTGGGACGGGCGGAAGCACAGAGCCGCTGAGGCAGCAGCCTGGGCGGGCCGCAGATAACCGGCCACCATCCGGACCAGAGGACAGGTGTCCGCCTGGCTTGGGAGGCGACCTCAGCCTCAGCAGCAGCGGTCGCCATCTGGGTTCCGGGACTCCGCGGGACCTAGGAAATTAGTCTGAACAGGTTAGAGGGTGCGCCAGAGAACCAGACAGCTTCTGGGACGGGCGGAAGCACAGAGCCGCTGAGGCAGCAGCCTGGACGGGCCGCAGATAACCGGCCACCATCCGGACCAGAGGACAGGTGTCCGCCTGGCTCGGGAGACGGCCTCGGCCTCAGGAGCAGCGGTCACCATCTTGGTTCCAGGACTCCCTGGAACTTAGGATTTTAGTCTGCACAGGTGAGAGTCTGCACCACAGAAGCTGACAGCTTCTGGGAACTGCCAAAGCAACACAGCTTCTGAGAGAGGCCCTGTTTTGGGCCTTCTTCTTCGACCAGGAGGAGGTCCAAAAACAAGATATCTGCACACCTTCCCTGTAAGAGAGCTTGCCAGCAGAGAGTGCTCTGAGCACTGAAACTCAGAGGAGAGAATCTGTCTCCCAGGTCTGCTGAGAGACGGTAACAGAATCACCAGAAGAACAATCTCTAAACAGAGTCAACTATAACTACTAACTCCAGAGATTACCAGATGGCGAAAGGTAAACGGAGGAATCCTACTAACAGGAACCAAGACCACTCACCATCATCAGAACCCAGTACTCCCACTTCGCCCAGTCCAGGGCACCCCAACACACCCGAAAACCTAGACCTAGATTTAAAAGCATATCTCATGATGATGGTAGAGGACATCAAGAAGGACTTTAATAAATCACTTAAAGAAATACAGGAGAACACTGCTAAAGAGTTACAAGTCCTTAAAGAAAAACAGGAAAACACAATCAAACAGGTAGAAGTCCTTACAGAAAAAGAGGAAAAAACATACAAACAGGTGATGGAAATGAACAAAACCATACTAGACCTAAAAAGGGAAGTAGAAACAATAAAGAAAACTCAAAGTGAGGCAACACTGGAGATAGAAACCCTAGGAAAGAAATCTGGAACCATAGATTTGAGCATCAGCAACAGAATACAAGAGATGGAAGAGAGAATCTCAGGTGCAGAAGATTCCATAGAGAACATCGGCACAACAATCAAAGAAAATGGAAAATGCAAAAAGATCCTAACTCAAAATATCCAGGAAATCCAGGACACAATGAGAAGACCAAACCTACGGATAATAGGAGTGGATGAGAATGAAGATTTTCAACTTAAAGGGCCAGCAAACATCTTCAACAAAATTATTGAAGAAAACTTCCCAAATATAAAGAAAGAGATACCTATGAACATACAAGAAGCCTACAGAACTCCAAATAGACTGGACCAGAAAAGAAACTCCTCCCGACACATAATAATCAGAACAACAAATGCACTAAATAAAGATAGAATACTAAAAGCGGTAAGGGAAAAAGGTCAAGTAACATACAAAGGCAAGCCTATCAGAATTACACCAGATTTTTCACCAGAGACTATGAAAGCCAGAAGAGCCTGGACAGATGTTATACAGACACTAAAAGAACACAAATTCCAGCCCAGGCTACTATACCCTGCCAAACTCTCAATTACCATAGATGGAGAAACCAAAGTATTCCACGACAAAACCAAATTCTCACATTATCTCTCCACGAATCCAGCCCTTCAAAGGGTAATAACAGAAAAAAACCAATACAAGAACGGGAACAATGCCCTAGAAAAAACAAGAAGGTAATCCCTCAACAAACCTAAAAGAAGACAGCCACAAGAACAGAATGCCAACTTTAACAACAAAAATAACAGGAAGCAACAATTACTTTTCCTTAATATCTCTTAACATCAATGGTCTCAACTCCCCAATAAAAAGACATAGACTAACAAACTGGCTACACAAACAAGACCCAACATTTTGCTGTTTACAGGAGACACATCTCAGAGAAAAAGATAGACACTACCTCAGAATAAAAGGCTGGAAAACAATTTTCCAAGCAAATGGTATGAAGAAACAAGCTGGAGTAGCCATCCTAATATCTGATAAGATTGACTTCCAACCCAAAGTCATCAAAAAAGACAAGGAGGGGCACTTTGTTCTCATCAAAGGTAAAATCCTCCAAGAGGAACTCTCAATTCTGAATATCTATGCGCCAAATACAAGGGCAGCCACATTCATTAAAGAAACTTTAGTAAAGCTCAAAGCACACATTGCACCTCACACAATAATAGTGGGAGACTTCAACACACCACTTTCACCAATGGACAGATCATGGAAACAGAAACTAAACAGGGACACACTGAAACTAACAGAAGTGATGAAACAAATGGATCTGACAGATATCTACAGAACATTTTATCCTAAAACAAAAGGATATACCTTCTTCTCAGCACCTCATGGTACCTTCTCCAAAATTGACCACATAATAGGCCACAAAACAGGCCTCAACAGATTCAAAAATATTGAAATTGTCCCATGTATCCTATCAGATCACCATGCACTAAGGCTGATCTTCAATAACAAAAAAAATAACAGAAAGCCAACACTCACGTGGAAACTGAACAACACTCTTCTCAATGATACCTTGGTCAAGGAAGGAATAAAGAAAGAAATTAAAGACTTTTTAGAGTTTAATGAAAATGAAGCCACAACGTACCCAAACCTTTGGGACACAATGAAAGCATTTCTAAGAGGGAAACTCATAGCTCTGAGTGCCTCCATGAAGAAACGGGAGAGAGCACATACTAGCAGCTTGACAACACATCTAAAAGCTCTAGAAAAAAAGGAAGCAAATTCACCCAAGAGGAGTAGACGGCAGGAAATAATCAAACTCAGGGGTGAAATCAACCAAGTGGAAACAAGAAGAACTATTCAAAGAATTAACCAAACGAGGAGTTGGTTCTTTGAGAAAATCAACAAGATAGATAAACCCTTAGCTAGACTCACTAGAGGGCACAGAGACAAAATCCTAATTAACAAAATCAGAACTGAAAAGGGAGACATAACAACAGATCCTGAAGAAATCCAAAACACCATCAGATCCTTCTACAAAAGGCTATACTCAACAAAACTGGAAAACCTGGACGAAATGGACAAATTTCTGGACAGATACCAGGTACCAAAGTTGAATCAGGATCAAGTTGACCTTCTAAACAGTCCCATATCCCCTAAAGAAATAGAAGCAGTTATAAATAGTCTCCCAGCCAAAAAAAGCCCAGGACCAGACGGGTTTAGTGCAGAGTTCTATCAGACCTTCAAAGAAGATCTAATTCCAGTTCTGCACAAACTTTTTCACAAGATAGAAGTAGAAAGTACTCTACCCAACTCATTTTATGAAGCCACTATTACTCTGATACCTAAACCACAGAAAGATCCAACAAAGATAGAGAACTTCAGACCAATTTCTCTTATGAATATCGATGCAAAAATCCTCAATAAAATTCTCGCTAACCGAATCCAAGATCACATTAAAGCAATCATCCATCCTGACCAAGTAGGTTTTATTCCAGGAATGCAGGGATGGTTTAATATACGAAAATCCATCAATGTAATCCACTATATAAACAAACTCAAAGACAAAAACCACATGATCATCTCGTTGGATGCAGAAAAAGCATTTGACAAGATCCAACACCCATTCATGATAAAAGTTCTGGAAAGATCAGGAATTCAAGGCCCATACCTAAACATGATAAAAGCAATCTACAGCAAACCAGTAGCCAACATCAAAGTAAATGGAGAGAAGCTGGAAGCAATCCCACTAAAATCAGGGACTAGACAAGGCTGCCCACTTTCTCCCTACCTTTTCAACATAGTACTTGAAGTATTAGCCAGAGCAATTCGACAACAAAAGGAGATCAAGGGGATACAAATTGGAAAAGAGGAAGTCAAAATATCACTTTTTGCAGATGATATGATAGTATATATAAGTGACCCTAAAAATTCCACCAGAGAACTCCTAAACCTGATAAACAGCTTCGGTGAAGTAGCTGGATATAAAATTAACTCAAACAAGTCAATGGCCTTTCTCTACACAAAGAATAAACAGGCTGAGAAAGAAATTAGGGAAACAACACCCTTCTCAATAGTCACAAATAATATAAAATATCTCGGCGTGACTCTAACTAAGGAAGTGAAAGATCTGTATGATAAAAACTTCAAGTCTCTGAAGAAAGAAATTAGAGAAGATCTCAGAAGATGGAAAGATCTCCCATGCTCATGGATTGGCAGGATCAATATTGTAAAAATGGCTATCTTGCCAAAAGCAATCTACAGATTCAATGCAATCCCCATCAAAATTCCAACTCAATTCTTCAATGAATTAGAAGGAGCAATTTGCAAATTCATCTGGAATAACAAAAAACCTAGGATAGCAAAAACTCTTCTCAAGGATAAAAGAACCTCTGGTGGAATCACCATGCCGGACCTAAAGCTTTACTACAGAGCAATTGTGGTAAAAACTGCATGGTACTGGTATAGAGACAGACAAGTAGACCAATGGAATAGAATTGAAGACCCAGAAATGAACCCACACACCTATGGTCACTTGATCTTCGACAAGGGAGCTAAAACCATCCAGTGGAAGAAAGACAGCATTTTCAACAAATGGTGCTGGCACAACTGGTTGTTATCATGTAGAAGAATGTGAATCGATCCATACTTATCTCCTTGTACTAAGGTCAAATCTAAATGGATCAAAGAACTTCACATAAAACCAGAGACACTGAAACTTATAGAGGAGAAAGTGGGGAAAAGCCTTGAAGATATGGGCACAGGGGAAAAATTCCTGAACAGAACAGCAATGGCTTGTGCTGTAAGATCGAGAATTGACAAATGGGACCTAATGAAACTCCAAAGTTTCTGCAAGGCAAAAGACACCGTCAATAAGACAAAGAGACCACCAACAGATTGGGAAAGGATCTTTACCTATCCTAAATCAGATAGGGGACTAATATCCAACATATATAAAGAACTCAAGAAGGTGGACTTCAGAAAATCAAACAACCCCATTAAAAAATGGGGCTCAGAACTGAACAAAGAATTCTCACCTGAGGAATACAGAATGGCAGAGAAGCACCTGAAAAAATGTTCAACATCCTTAATCATCAGGGAAATGCAAATCAAAACAACCCTAAGATTCCACCTCACACCAGTCAGAATGTCTAAGATCAAAAATTCAGGTGACAGCAGATGCTGGCGTGGATGTGGAGAAAGAGGAACACTCCTCCATTGTTGGTGGGATTGCAGGCTTGTACAACCACTCTGGAAATCCGTCTGGCGGTTCCTCAGAAAATTGGACATAGTACTACCGGAGGATCCAGCAATACCTCTCTTGGGCATATATCCAGAAGATGCCCCAACTGGTAAGAAGGACACATGCTCCACTATGTTCATAGCAGCATTATTTATAATAGCCAGAAGCTGGAAAGAACCCAGATGCCCCTCAACAGAGGAATGGATACAGAAAATGTGGTACATCTACACAATGGAGTACTACTCAGCTATTAAAAAGAATGAATTTATGAAATTCCTAGCCAAATGGATGGACCTGGAGGGCATCATCCTGAGTGAGGTAACACATTCACAAAGGAACTCACACAATATGTACTCACTGATAAGTGGATATTAGCCCAAAACCTAGGATACCCAAGATATAAGATACAATTTCCTAAACACATGAAACTCAAGAAAAATGAAGACTGAAGTGTAGACACTATGCCCCTCCTTAGAAGTGGGAACAAAACACCCTTGGAAGGAGTTACAGAGACAAAGTTTGGAGCTGAGATTAAAGGGTGGACCATGTAGAGACTGCCTTATCCAGGGATCCACCCCATAATCAGCATCCAAACGCTGACACCATTGCATACACTAGCAAGATTTTATCGAAAGGACCCAGATGTAGCTGTCTCTTGTGAGACTATGCCGGGGCCTAGCAAACACAGAAGTGGATGCCCACAGTCAGCTAATGGACGGATCACAGGGCTCCCAATGGAGGAGCTAGAGAAAGTACCCAAGGAGCTAAAGGGATCTGCAACCCTATAGGTGGATCAACATTATGAACTAACCAGTACCCCGGAGCTCTTGACTCTAGCTGCATATGTATCAAAAGATGACCTAGTCGGCCATCACTGGAAAGAGAGGCCCATTGGACACACAAACTTTATATGCCCCAGAACAGGGGAACGCCAGGGCCAAAAAGGGGGAGTGGGCGGGTAGGGGAGTGGGGGTGGGTGGGTATGGGGGGGACTTTTGGTATAGCATTGGAAATGTAAATGAGCTAAATACCTAATAAAAAATGGAAAGAAAAAAAAAAAAAAAAAAAAGAATTCTCTATGGTCTCCTGGCCAAATTATCTTTCATTTAGTGTAGTTAAACAAATATTAGCCTGGCTCTGTAGGATTTAACCTTTTCTAAATCTGCACTGTGGGTTTATCTATGATTTATTTAAAAAAAGAATAGCACTTTTGAAGTCATGGTTTTGCCTCTCCCTCCCTGTCCATCTTCAGAAGACAGCTCCAGTGTCCTTGTTTAGGTTTGGATGGAAAAACAAGTAAGGAAAAAAGATGCATTCCCAGGTTGCCAAGGTAACTGACGAGCCTTCTGGTTTTGCAGCTTTGATAACCCTCTCCCAACAATAACAACCTAGACATTCTTTCATTTGGAACAGAATCCAAACTCATTAAAAGGCACTTCATGAACATTCTGGCCAAGGGCATGAGATTTGCAGGTAAACTTGGTTTCCATGCGTGGTCCTGCTTCACAGTAAATAAAAAGCTTGCACCAGGAACAAAAGCACCAAGACCTTGATCTTTGTTATCAGAGAAAAATGACAATGATGATAGTACTCTCTTCATTTGGAATGATGGAGAAAATAAATGTGATATAACACACATAATGTGTTTGCTTCAATGTAAGTCATCACAGCTTTGTAAGAAATCCATGGAGTTGGTCTGGCTTCACATATACTTAATTCATTTCAATCCCAGAACTGAATTTAAGGCTCCGTCCTACTTCCAGGATGAGCGGCCCAAGAGAGAGCATCTGCCCTTCATTTACCACACCCATCACTCTGGCCAATTAACATTCTTAAACCAGTAAAGAGTCGCTGTCAACAACTGTGGACACTTCAAGCCACAAGACAGTTCACCTTGTTAGCTACTTTAACAACACCTCCAATTGTATGCTGCTGAGCCACAGGCTGTGATATCCAAAAAATGTCAAGAATCTACCCAATTGCTTACTTTCCTCATTGCTGCAACAAAAACAACTGGGGGCGGGGAGAAGTCTTTTTTGGATCATGGTTGGAGGTTACTCCATCATGAAGGGTAAGACACAGCAGCATACCTGATATTGTGGTCACATTGCATCCTGAGTCAGATCAGAGAGAGGGAATTATGTTGGTGTTCAGTTCAGGACTCTCAACCATAGGATAGTGTCACATCACCACCCACTCTCAGGCTGGATCCTTGCCTCTCACTTGAACTTCTCCGGAAACTCTATCGTGGATACAACCAGAGGCCCATCTAGATGATTCCAGATCCAGTGAAATTGACAATGACATTGAACCATCACTCTAACTGGATACTTCTGTCTGAAAGTTGACATGCCGCGCCATCCTTTCTTTGAGTGTGCCAAACTCCTTCCTTCTCAAGGCTTTAGTCACAGTAGTTCCTTTTCCAGGGCATCTGAGGAACAACTCCCACACTAGCTTTTATCACCCCATCCTCCAGGTGTCTGTGTAAAGGGCATTGTCTCTGGGTTTTCAGTCTGAGTTACAATGCTTGTCACATGCCTACACTGAACCCTGGGCTTGTATGTGTAGAACAGTTGTAATTATTAACTCAGGTCTTTTAATTTAACAAAAATCAAAAAAAAAAAAGTTGCTCATGGTTAAGGACCATGATCCTTCTATCATAGAGCTGAACTCATAGACAGAAAGTAGAAAGCCTGGTATCAGCGAGAGACACTGGAGAGACGCACCAACAGGAACTCATTATCTGATGTGGGCAGATTTTCAGTTGTGAAAGATGAAAAAGTTCTGCTATGGATGGTTGTGAGGGTAGCACTGCAAGGCCCTTATATTCCATGACACTGAATGAACACATAAAAGTGATTAAAGTGGTAAATCCTGGTGCTACATGAGGTCGAATCCAGAGAAGTGCCCATGTCAAGCCCTGCTCTGCCACTAAGTCACGTCTCAGCCCAACTCCACACATACATTTTAAAATTTCCAGTCTCCCTATTAGAATAAAAGTCCTATAAGATGGAGATGCTATCTTCTGGCTTTAAATGAAGCACACACACAAACACACACACACACACACACACACACACAACTAATCACTATATTAATAATTGATCTTTAGTGATATGAATGTGTCTGATCCTATCCCCATGTTGAGGTTCCCTTTACCATGACCAGAAGGAAAAGTCCATCTGCATAGCCATTTACTATCCTAATACTTCCAGCAGAGAAAGAATGTATAGAGGAAAACAAAGAGACATGCTACTCAGTGCCATGCTACAAAGGTCTCTCAGGAAGTACTTAAGCTGACAGGTGCTCTGTCCTTCTGCCTCTGCCAGAGCTTCTGACACAATAAATAAGTAAACAAACAAACAAACAAACATTTTTCAGGAGGAATTCATAGCAAGGGGCAGCATAACTAGGGGATTCTGGCTTTTTTGCGTTCTCGGTAGCCAGTTATTAGATCCCCTTTAGTAGCAGGCAGCTCTAATGGCACTATGGAGCTGAGGATACTTCCCTATTGAAGATTTTAGAGATAAATAAAAATAAAACCTTGACTTACTATTACATGATGCCTAAACACACTGTGATATATAGACACTTGTATAAATCAAATCATGGGAGAAAGGTAGATGTCCATACAGTATGAGAACCCTGGGATATAACTGGCATTGTAAAAGAATATTTACTTATAGCTTTGGGATCACAAGCAAGTTTGCCTTTCCTTAATTTCAATGACTTCATTATTGTCTTACAAATTGCACGAATGACAACAGAATCTGAAAGACTGACTTAGGAAGGCCCAGGCAAGGATACTTCTTGAGTCAAAATCTGTTATTAACACACAGCCTCCCTAGGATATAGTTTCCTGGATCGGAAAGAAATAGACTAGCTACCTTAGAATGTAGTAAGATGAGGTGACCACATGCTGGGCATAATGACTGGATCATGACTACAATCAGGAACGGAAGCAAAGGTGAACATTAGACTGCTAAGGGGAGGAGTAGGCAGTGGGAGAAGAGGAGATTCCTGTCAGCAGCAGTGTCTGGCAGAAGCTGTGCTGAAGGTCAGAACTACTGTGTGTGTGGAGAGAAGACATACAACCTGGATAATGGGTCCTCCCTGACAACCAGGTTCTCCCTTGGCGCTAGCTGCTCATTATTGTCATAGTACCATATGAAAGCAGTTCATGCTGGTAATCACTCCTCCATGGATGGTTTGTTAACATTTAGCTGAATCTTTTTTTTAAACCAGTACTTGCCTTGCAGTGCAGTTGAATAAGGAGGGATTATGTAGATACTAAGGAGGGTAGACTAGAATCGTAATTTTGTCTGTCCTTCTTTCCTTGTCTGGGATGAAACCAAGAGTGAAGCAAAGACCATAATAAAAATGCAGTGACTATCAATGCTGTATGTCCACAGACGTGAGCTGGGAAAGGGAGCAGAAGCGTGGTCCATGCCTGAGAAGGCCTGGGACTGTTCTACCTATATGCTGAAGATTGTGTCATCATTCAAGAAGCAGAGTGAGCAAGAAATGTAGTGGGGCTCTTAGCAGTCTGACCATATGGCTAAATTCAAATGGCACATGGTTGTATTGACAGACAACTTGACCATTTTTAACTCAATAAAACCACTCCAGCAAAACTTCAGAGAACCTCGCATGCATCGTGACACAGTTCAACATTGGCTGTTACCTTCCATTTTCTAGAAAGATGTCTGCAGTTGGAATTTTAGTCACTGACAGCAAACATAGCACAGTCTGGATGGTTCTCGAAGATCACTGCTAATTACCCAGGGGATAAAAAATATCCACAGGAATTAAAATCTAAAACAAAACTTGAAAAGACCAAATAAAGCAAGGAAGACTCACTGACATGGTGTGGTTAATTTTGTCAGTTTCACAGGATGTACAATCACCTAGAGCACGTGCCTCTGAGCATGCCTAACAGGTAGCTTCTAGGCTGTGCTAACTGAGATGGGAAATCCCATCCTCCCTTGGTGTCAGCACTTTGTGGACTATGCTCTTGAACCTGAACTGAACAAATAGGGGAAACATTACTCTCTACTTCCTAGATGCAGATATAATTTGACCAGTTGACTCAAGTTCCTGCCACCATGTCTTCCCCATCACGATAGGCTGTACTCTCAGACAATGAGCCAGAACATCCCTGTATGCATTGTGTTGCTTTGCCAGATATTCTGTCGTAGCAATGAAATAGGTAACTCATGCAGACTGATCCCCCACACACACACAGTTTTTCTCTGTACTATGTATGTCATCTTCAACTAACAGACTTACAGATGAGGGATGCCTTGTCCTGGTACAGCCAGTGCCTGCAGATCAGGGAGAGTCATCAGCATAGTTAGAGGTCTCATCACCAGTCAACTTCCTATTTTATCTCATGCTTCCCTGCATTGATCATAATTAGGTGGAGAAAAATGCATTTCTCAACCCTGCCCATCCTGCACTTACATTTCTCCAGTAGCCCCCGAGTCTTGTAGAGTTGCTAGTTATTTTAATCAATTGAAACATATAAGGATATGAATTAGTTTTACAGCCAGTTAGGGCCATGGCATGGATTATATAGGAAAGTTAGGTTTTTTTAGTGTGAATTTATGACCCACTCTAGACCCATAACTTATAACAGGACTAGTAACCTCCACTGAGCAGACTTCCTTAGAAATCTCTAGTGCTCTTAATGGAATTTTCTTGACATTTGCAGCAAGCAAGGAAATGGTGGGTTACAATGTGAGCTGAGAACCACACACACAATGACACTAGGGCTCTGCTCCTCCTGAGTCACTCTAAAACCCACAGGAATCCATCAGCCCCTTTGTTCTCACTTATGTGTATCTTTCAAATAGTCTGAGAAAATTTCACTGGCTCCAACTACTCCTAATAAAAACTCAGCCATCCTCTAAGAGGACATTTTTTTTTCTCTTCAGATTCATAATCAAACTGGGAACTAAAGTGTGTGCTAGCTTTGATAGTAAAGTGAAAATGTGAGGAGCCAGGGTTGATCCTCATAACCTATGTGAAAAAAACTAAATAAAACACAAAACCAGACAGGCATGGTGGCCCACTTAATAATCCCGGGAGGAGGGAGGAGGGCGGAGGGAGGAGAAGACAGTAGCTCAGTAGGCAGCCAGGCTACCCAACTTAACAAACTTCAGGCAAGAAAGAATGCATGTTTCAATCAGGCAACCTTTTGAATAGACATCCGAGATGTCCTCTGGTCTGCACAAGCATTTACACAGACACATGATAATTCAAAGCTGGTGTGGCTGGACACAGCCCACATGCATCCTGGAAATGGGTGGGTCAGTCAATTTTGATGAATTTTTCTGCCAGGTTCGGTGGCTCTGCTTTTCCTTTGCAATGCCCTCGGGGTAGGAATTTAAGAAGAAAAGTCCTGTCTACAGACTGTGCCTCTTTTACTTGCCCTCCCTGATGTGGGGAAGGAACTGAGTCCCACTAACAATGAATTTGGAGAGCTCCAGCTCATATTGGAGGGTATGGATGTGAATCCAGGCTGCTCCTATGAGGATCTCTCCTGCCCAGTGACACATGTTTATTTTACAAACATTTCAGAGTCTGCTTAAGGTTAGTCTTTTCCTATACATGTTTAATTTTAACATTACTCTGACAAAGGCCTCACTATATAGAATCTCTCCTATTCAGAAGTGCAATTTAAAAAAGACACAATTCAACTCCAATGAAAAGGTATTAACTCTCTTTGTGAATTTTAAATTTGAAGGTAGAACCCTAAATTACTCAGAATTTCGTGTTGATGTGAGAACAGTATTCCGTTGCTCATTTTTCATTGATATTTAAAAATGAGATTAAACAAAATATATAGAGTGGCACTAGTTATTCTATTAGATAAGGAGTGTCTGTAGAAAAGGGTTAGCTAGGAGAAAGTAGGGGCCCTGGGACACAATGATAGAGGTTGTCCCTTCAGTCCTCAAACATTCTGAACACCAACTGGCAAGGAGAGTCAGTTTCCTTTACGGTTTTTTCCCAGACTTTAATACAGGATATTTTCATCTTCTTCCCACATCTGTTGGGAAGAAAAATAAATATATGCTACTTTTAAATATATGCTACTTTTAAAACACAAAGAAATATCATGTCTATCAGTTTCCCCTTAAATAGCAGCAAACACTTTGCACATGATTTTCTATGATTCAGCAAGCCCTGGTTATCCATGGGCACATTTGGCATAGAGCTCTTCAGAATAATAGAGGAAGATAATAAGATAAAATGCTCATGCCTCATGTGGCAGAGAAGGGGGATAAGAAAGAGAGAAGGAGAAAGAGATGGAGGGGGGGGGGGAGAAAGAGATGGAGGAAAATCACCTTTGAGGACATCATTTTAATTTGTATTAAAAGAACAGCATCTCCAAAAAGTGGCTCCTGATCATTGGATTGTTCCAGGAAAGAGTCTCCCACAATGAATCTGATGGCAATGCCAGCCTCCCTGAAATGTCCGAATAAGGTTACCTATGGTCATACATACATACATACATACATACATACATACATACATACATACTTAGGTGAGACAGGTATGATATATACATACATATATACAGGCATGCATATATCATACCTGTCTCACCTAAGCTGGGATAACAGATTTTTGAAAGAAAGGTTTCAAGAAATCTACCTGTTCCAATTTAATATAATTCTGCTTGGCTGGGAGAACCCTAGATCAGTGAGGCATACAACTCTGGGTGTGTCTGAGAAACTGTTTCCACAGATAATCAGATTGTGAAAATCAGTACCTAATTAAGAGCTTAATCAACTGATGGATTCAAAATGTGAATAGACTCTTGAGAGATGTAGACTTGTGCATCATTTCCTAGGTCATGGCTTTGAAGGTATATCTTGCTCAAGCCCCTTCTTGCTACTTCTCTGCTTCTCAAATACCATAAGGTGAGACACTGAACTTTCCCCTACACTAACTACCATGATGTTTTGCTCACCACATCACCCAGAAACAATAGAGCCAGCCAACCATGGCACATAACCTCTGAAACGATAAGCCAAAAGGCCCGTCTTCCTTAAGTTGTTTTACTTGGATGGATATTTGTCAGAGCAACAAAATAATTACTAAGGCATTACCTTTTCCAAGGGCCCCAAGCATCATGAGCCTGTACTACGCTGGCCTGTTTCTTGTCACTCACAGATGCACTTACCAATCTCCCCATTAAGCGAAGTGGAAACAACATTCAGAATAGGAACTATGATTCACTCCCCACATGGACATTCTGGTATATGATTTCTATAGCTATAAATAAAAGCCTACTTCAAAGTTCAACATATGTGATCATTTCAGTATAGTCAAAGGCTTGCAATATATTCTGATATGTATATATGTCCCATCACAGCTGAATTCTGTGGGAATACATGTGTGTGAATTAAAACCAAGGCACTCAAAGGAATGTTTATACACTAGATGGATATATACCTGCATACATATTGCGATTAACACCATTAAATTTTCATAACCAAAGTTTTACATTCATGTCTCTTAATTTATAAGGTGCATTTTAAACCAGGCTGAAAAATGAAAACTATAAAATGCTGGAAGACATAACTTACTGAAGTTTGTTTTGTCAAGAAGAATGAAT